>NW_022196891.1:27708982-27715526 GCF_008632895.1 Mastomys coucha | reverse complement strand
GTGCTTGTGCATGTGTATGTGTGCATGTGTGCGTGAGTGTGTGTGCATGCGTGTCTGTGTGTGTGTGTGTACATGCGCGTGTGTAAACTGTCCCACCTGCATTCTGTCCTTTAGCGTTTTATAACCTGCTTTCTTCAGTGAGCAAGTGAGCTCTCTTCCCTCAGTACGTTCACATCTCCTCTGTATCATGGTTGGAAACTTTCTATCATAATTGTCCTATGAATTCTTTTTATAGCTTGTCTTACCCAAACTGGGAACTAGTCCAAGACTACATTTTGCATGTGGTAGTTCTGTTCTGAGAGTTTATTAAGTCCTTCCCTCCGACTCCACCCCTCACGCACCTTGCCTTCATTCCACGCTTAGGGAAGCGCCCAGTCCACTGCCCCACCCTCAGGTTCATAGCCCTTTGTGTTGTCATTTGGCTGCTTCTTCCTCCCTGACAACATCTTTGATATAAGTTAGGGCTTCCACAGACTGTTGGATTCAAGTTAAACATTTTGTGTTAGAACACATGATAAACCATGGTGGGTCCTTCTTGGGTACACCCTATAGATAGCGGTCATGTGATTTCTTTACTGTGTAGGTGTATTTTTCCTGCAAAAGAACCAGGGCCGAGTTACCGAGTCACCTTGCAGGGTAGTGTCACCTTGTCACCTTGCAGATACCTACCTGTCAACCATCCTGGGTTGAATTATCAGTCACTCCACAGGGCAATGGGATGTTTATGGTTCCAAGTCCTGGACTGTTATGGGCTGGTACCCTCCCATCAATGTGCTACTGATTGCTAGGAAATATAGTTTCTACTGGGAAGAACTTCATTCTATTTAGTTATAGAACTTTCTAGCAAGGAGTTTACTAATAGCTACCTTGCGTTGTAGGCTTGTATATTTTCATGAGTTCCTGTGTTTCAACCCTACTTCAACTTTTATTCTTTACAGTGCTCAGCAATATCACAACCTTGGTGTGTAGGGCCCATGTCAAGTTGGTTCTTCTGTCTCAAACCCTCAGAAAGCCAACAAGACTGTCACCAGGAAGCGATGCCCAGTGTGGGTAGAGTCCTCTACCTCTTTGTCTGCCTTCTAAGCCCCCAACACAGCCTTATCCTTTCGTTCCCCCCAGGTTCAGCCGTGGAGCTGGGATGCCTGACGTCCAGGAACTAAAGGAGGCCACAGAGCTGAGGTCCAGACTGGGGACGGTGAGTGAAGCAGGAGGGTAGAGCTTTACAGGAACAAGGGATGGGGAGAGTGGGCCTGAGGACCGCACAGCCTAGCCTTGAGACCAGGGCCCTACACGATTCTCTCTTTTGGCCCCACAGTTCTCAGAGGTCCTGTCTAAATGTTCCCACAATGTCACAGAAACCCAAAGGAGCCTGAGCTGTCTGGGTGGAGAGCTTTTGAAGAACCGGGATCAGATTCGTGAGGACAACAGAAGGTCTGTAAGGTTCCCATCATCTGGGGATGCTGGGGAGGAGAGTGCACGGTGTTCCTAAAGGCGCAGCAGCTTTTTCTGAGTCAGTCTGATTGCTCTCTTCAGGGACAAGGGGCTAGGGTGTGGGAAAGGAGTCCAAGGAAGAGCCAGGCGCTCTCCTGAGACTGGCCTCTGGAATGAGGACCCAGGTCCTGCCCTAACTGGGGGCTTGACTCACAGGGAGGGAGTCATAGCAGACGCCATAGCTCTGCAGGGAAGTCCGGCTCCTTTTCTCTGGGTGTGTCTGTAAATAGGTCCTCTCACTGAGAGCCTCTCTCTGAGTCTGACCGACACCAGTGCTGCCAGTTAACGGATGAAAGAAGGCTCGTTCTGAGAGGTTCACTTTCTCTGAGTTACCATCAGTACACGAGAGGTGGGCTGCGGGTCAGATCCACCTACCCCCGCCCCCCAGAGCTTACAGCCAATGGAGATTTTAAATGTGTCTTATTTTGCCTGGGCTGTAGCACAGTGGTAGAGCACTTGCCTATCATGTGCTAGGCTCCAGGTTCAATTCCCAGTACCACATGATGGATGGATGGATAGATGGATACATACATACATACATATATACATACACATAGACATACATACATACATACATATATACACATAGATAGACAGACAGACAGACAGGCAAGCAGGCAGGCAGGCAGGCTTAAAATCTCTGGAAAATTGATGTGGTGTTGCATGTTTTTAATCTCAGCACTTGGGAAGGCAGAGGCAGGCATATCTCTGTGAGTTCAAGGCCAGCCTGGTCTACAGAGTGAGTTCTAGGATATCCAGGACTACCCAGAGAAACCCTGCCTCAAAACATAAAGAAACAGATTTATTATATTTTTATCATCTTATGTATATGGGTGTTTTTCATGCATTTACTTCTGTCAGCCAAATGCATGCAGTGCTACCAGAGGACAGAAGAGGGCGTCGGATCACATGGAGTTGGACCTGTAGATGCTTGTAAACCACCATGTGGGTGCTAGGAATCAAACCCCGGTCTTCTACAAAACCCACTGAGCCATCTCTAAAGCTCCTAACTTGTAGCTTTTTTAAAACCCTACTTATTTTAGGTTTTTCACAGACCTAAAAATGCCTACCCACCCACAATCCGTCAAGTGCAGAGCCACAGACTCCCTTGTCCCAGTGAGACCACGGCAATTGAGGTCTCTGGATCTGATGTCCCAGGTCCTCAATTCTTAATTCAAACACCTTTGAAAATGACAAGGTTGGCTTAGCTCTTTCCTCATAGAACCTGATCCAAAATGAATACAGTCTCCTGTACTCTGTCTCATCTATGGTAAATTTTTTATTTTTATTTTTATTTATTTGTATCTTTTTTATATTAAAATTTTATAAATATTTATTTTTATTTGTATACGACCTCACTATGTAACAGTGGCTGGTCTAGAACTCATCATGGAGACTTCATGAGTGCTTGAGATTAACGGTGCGCACACCACACGCAGCTCTTCTGGCAGACAGTCTGCATGTGTCGGGTTAGGTGCCCCTTCCCTCTGCTGCTAGCATGCTCCACAAACCCTCTGTGTGCACCGAGGTGCCTTTCCGGATTCACAAGGCAATTGTGAGTTCACACATGTGAAACCATGGCTCTAGACACATCTCGGCCACCGCAGCCTCTCAAAAGGACAGCGGAAGGGCTGTGTGAGCCTCTGGGAACAAGCTTGCACTTAGTCCAAACCCAGAAACACCTAAGGTGGTGGTTACCTAGAAATCTCTGAGATGGAATGGAGCCACATAGTCCTGAGGATGAGGAAGAGTAACCCAGCATCCTGAGGGAAGAAGATACCCCAGTGCCCTAAGGCAACCAGTTGTGTCCAGTGTGAAAAACAAGATGAAGAAGCAGCAATGACTTTAAACCCTAGGCTGACAAGGCCCTGGAGAGGCCGTCTTCCGCCCCGCCCCGCCCCGTCTCGACTTACTGTTTTAGTTAGGGTTGTTGGTTCTTTTTGTGGAGCAGGTATTGAGTCTATTACGAATATGGGAGTCTTTTACCCAGTCCAGACCCTCTGTCTCGTCTGCTGGGGGGAGAGGGGAGGAAGGGAAAGTGAGATCTAGAATAGAGAAGGAAGGCTTGATCTTTGTTCTCTAAATAACTGGCTCGGGCCAGCTCCCCCACTCCCAGATCGCGCACCACGCTGCTCTGTGGCCCTGAGGCTGCTTCTGGAAGCAGCCGGCTCCCTCCTGTTCCCTGCCACTGTGGTGTCTGAGTCATCCTGCTTTCTGCCCACAGTATCCAGAAGATTCAGTGTTGTTTGGACAAGATGCACTTCATCTACAAACAGTTCAAGAAGTCGAGGATGAGGCCAGGTGAGCTTTGGAGAGCGTCAACAACTAGGAACCCGCCCTCTCTTTTCCCCTTCCACCTACTCGGCTTTGTTGGAGGGAGCCAGGGTTCTGCTGCTAAGGCAGGAGAGTCCCTGCCCCGAATGTTGCCTGTAGGCCACGTTGTGTTGTCATGAAAGATGCTCAGGAGACAAGCATACAGGATCTAGTGAGCTGGAGCTTGGGCGATGTGGAAAGGGGCCTGTGAAGAAACCCTTTAGTTTCTTTTGGTTTGGTTTTGGCATGTGTGTGTGCACATGTGTGTGGGTTTTGTGCGCATGAACGCATGTGTGTTTACATGTTATGGAGGCCACAGACTGACGCTTGGCTGCTTCTTCAATTGCTCTGCCCTTTATATTTCGATGCAGAGTCTCGTACTTGAACCCAGAGTTCACCAATTTGGCTAATGTAGCTAGCCAGCTTGCTTTGGAGGGTCACCTGATTTTACCCCCCTAGCAGTGGGCTCACAGGTGGCCACAACGCCTGCCCCACATTTCCATGGGTGCTATAGATCTTAGCACGGTGGAATCTGGGTTTCCCACAGTTTATCTGGGAATGAGGATCAGAAGACATTCCCATTAGAGTTCCTGGACTCGGAGATTTCTTATGTTATTGTCAATGCCCCACAAAGACCTTCTGGACAAGGGCAACCATCTATAGGCTCAGGAATGGAAACTTGCTTGCCTGAGTTGGATGGGGGTGGAGTGGACAGGGTAAGGATTGAACCTGGGAAGGGGTGGGGACAGAGTTGGGAAAACCTGGGAATGAGAGCCCCAGTTAACTAGGGAGCTTACACACTAGCGTTCACTCTCTGTCCTGCCCTATGCTCCAAACATTTCCATATCTGTCTCATTGCCTTATGATCATCTAGCCCCAGGATAATCTATAAAGCACTGTCAGGAGAGACATGGTATCCAGCCGTATGTGCAACTTAAGTTTTCTCACAGCCAAATTAAAAGGAAAAAAAACAGGCAAAAATAATTTATTATATTTTATTCAATTCAATACATCCTAATGTCATTTCGGCATATACTTAATATAAACAAAACCACTAAAGAGATATTCTATGCTCCTTCTCATGCTAAATCTTCAAAATCCCATGCGTAGTCTATATACTTTATATCTCTATCTAGAATATAAATGTTCAGTCAATATGATACATCTTAACACAATTAAAAAGCTGTATTTAGTGGGAAAAAACCATTTTACTTTGCTTCCGTTTTCAATTTTACATTAATTGAGTACATTCGATTAAAAATTCAGGTCTTCAGTCACCATGGCCACATATCAGGTCTCCATGGCCACCAGTGTCCTGTGGTCACTAATGAGGACATGGAAACCTACAGAACATGTCATCTCTCTCCTCTGGGGCCTTCATCTTCCCTTGGAGCCTGCCTGGCCTCAGAGGGCATGGGAAAGGCAAGCCCTTTTGTCCTTAGAAGCAGCAGGACCTGGGACTCAGCCAAGGTCTTGTGCCCAGCTGGCCACTGCTGTGGTTTAGGGGTGTGAGGAAGTTTGGTGTACCTCCACATCTGGAGCACCATTTTCCCACCACCCAAGCTTTAAAGCTTTGCCTTGATGTTAGGCACCAACCTAAATAGGACTCCATAAGTCTTTGAGTTATTTAGTGCTCATAAAATCTCTATGCACATCTTTGATCCCAGCACTCAAGAGGCAGAGATGGAGGGATATCTGTGATTTTGAAGACAGCCTGGTGTACATAGTGAGTTCAAGGCCAGCCAGGACTATGTGGAGAGACCCTATCTCAAAAACAAACAACAACAAATATCCTCTATGTGTCCCAATTTCCCTCATTTTATTGTTTAGGAAACTGAGGCACAGAACAGCTAGTTAGTGTAATTATTTTGGGTCCACTTTCTTTTAAGCATCCCATTTTATAGCCTCAAGAGTGTCTATATGTACTGCTCTTTCAGAGTATTTTATTAAAATAAGAACAACTGCAGGCACCTGGAGTATTGCACGATGCCATTCTGGAAGGCTACTCCACACACCAGGGCATCCGTGTGTGCACACGACTGTTACCCAAGCCAACTCATATGTTCACAGATGCCTGCTACTAGGAGGAGGGGCTGGAGTGTGTTCAGGTCCCTTGGCTTTCACTAGTGCAGGCCTAGGAGGACCCTGCTCCTGGGGTGATGGGATGGGAAAGCAGAAGGGCAAACAAGAATCCTCTTAATCTTAGTTCTCAACCTTCCCATCGCTACAACCCTTTAATACAGTCTCTCGTGTTGGGATGACCTCAGACCGTACAGTTATTTTTGTTATCACTTCATAGATGTAATTTCTTGTGGATATCTGTGGTTTCCAGTGGTCTTAGGTAACCCCTGTGAAAGGGCAGTCATCCCCAAGGGGGTCAAGATGCGCAGGTTGAGAACTGCTGCTTTTAACCTTGGAGCTACAGCTTCTTGGGAGACCTATTCCTTCAAAGTCCAGCAGGGGGCAGTCTTTCATTGCAATAGCTTTAAGGTCTTCGGCAGTAGCCTGGGTCTAGGCAAGGGCCTTCTACCCAAAGTTGTCGTTCTGAAAAAAGTTGCTGGGCAAAAAGGGAGAGTTGGAAGGTGGTGGCCTACCTGTGAGTGACTTCGGGGATGGAGCCAAGCAGCGGCCAGCTGGAGGGGGTGGAGGACGCAGGGCCGAAGCTGCCCTAACATCCTTGAGGACCATCTCACCCGGCGTTCCCACCTGCAACATTTCCCATACACACACCCGCCCAACC
>NW_022196891.1:27679818-27708969 GCF_008632895.1 Mastomys coucha | reverse complement strand
CCCAGCGTGTTTGCCTCGCTCTAGAACCCCATAGCATTTCTCCTCAGCTCCTTTGGACCTAAATCATATCCAGTCTTTCCACCACAACAGCAATGTTGTCATAGTTACTTTATGTTCCATTTCCTCATCCCCTCGAGCTCCCCTAGGCCTGAGATCCCATAAAATAGCCCCCACCCTAGGCTGTCTTCATCTTTTTAACTTGGCTTCCTGACTAATTGAGTGGTGACGTCATCCCCATCTGTTTCCTTCAGGGCTCAGCTACAACGAGGAGCAGATCCACAAGCTGGATAAGTGAGTGGTCCCATTCCCGGCAGGCAGGTGGGCAGGAGGGCGGAGCTCATAGGGATGGAGTCAGTCTTTATTCTAGGCGGGATATAGTGAAGCGCTTTGACCCTCCGCCACGGCTGGACAAAGGGCGTAACTATCCGAGCCTTGTTACATAGGGTCTCAGCTGAGTCAGAGGTTTCTCACAGTCAACCTTGAAGTGACTGGCTTTACTCCCAGCCTGAACAAGTGATTGTGAGAAAGCTTCTTCCCCCCTCCCTGCTTTGACCTTGGCTGTTGGTCTGCCTAGCATCTCAAAGATACTGTTTCTTGGACACCCACATCTTCCATGAGCCTCCCTGGTCTAGTGGCTATTTGGAGATTTTTCCTCCCAGAGCTATCCCACCTCTAACACCTGCATGCATATCCACAGACACACGAGTGCACACACCTATACTCACGGGCTTTCCAAAGCACTGCATCCTTGTTTTCTCCCAGGGATCAAGTTTGAGAGTGTATGCGTTCATGGGCCATTGTATTGGCCTCCCCGTCTCCTTATTGGTACACGTGGCTCTGCTGGCCTCCGGGCTTCAGGACCCAAGTGTATGGTCATCCTCTCTTCCCTGAGAGCTGCCCCTGCTGCGGGTGAAGGGGCTGGCATTTGTGACGGGTAGTGATGGAAGGGCTAAGTCTGCATGCAGATGGTGGCTCTGGCTGCTCACCCCGGTCCATGAGGTCTCTGTCCTTCCAGGGTAAATTTCAGTCATCTAGCCAAGAGGCTACTGCAGGTGTTCCAGGAGGAGTGTGTACAGACGTATCAGGTGTCGCTGGTCACACATGGCAAGCGGATGAGGTAAGCAGCCTGGCCCTTCCTCTGAACTCAAGGAGCCTGGGCTGGCCCAGCGCTTCCAGACTATAGGGGACCATGGGCTAGACTGGCCCAGCCTTTCCGGACTGCAGACCATGGGCTCTGCGGTGCCTCAGTAAGAGAGGACTTAGTGAGAAGTGAAGGTATAGTGGCCGGGTGGAATGCTAGGTGATTTCTACAAATGTGCTTATTTGGTTCCCCAGTGTCCACACACCCAGTCTCCTTTCTCAGATGAGAGGACCCAGGCTCAAAGAACTGGTCTCTCCTTAATGTCACAGAGCTAATAGCAGACTGAGGGCTGGAATGTGGGCTAAGATGACCCTAAAAACTCTGGATTTCCCCTGCCGTGCTGTCTGCTGTGATGGGTCTCCTCTCTCTAGGGAGAACACCAGCTCCCCTGGGGAGGAGAAACAGGGGGGCAGGGAAGCAGGCCAGGCAGTCCCCACTAACACTCCATCCCTCAAACTATTCCCAAATTTGGGACTCCTTTTTCTAACAGGCCCACGGTCCCTTAGTGTGCTTTTCTGGGACCCCTGAGAGGGAAGGTCAGTTTCCTGTGTGCTGTGTGGCCTGCAGTCTTGTCATGGGCTCAGTTCCTCTCCCCTTCACATGAGAATACAATGCCTGGCAAACCCCAACACTCTGATTTGATGTGCCTAGGCAGATGTTAGATATCAGTAGTTTAAAAGCTATCCCCCACCGAGCAGTGGTGGTACAAGACTTTAATCCTAGCACTTGGGAGGCAGAGGCAGGCAGATTTCTGAGTTTGAGGCCTGCCTGGTCTACAGAGTGAGTTCCAGGACAGCCAAGGCTACACAGAGAAACCCTGTCTCAAGTCTTGCCCTTACTCTGTTATGGAAAGGGAGGCACGGACACTCCCCACATAAATGCTCTAGTGTGGGCTGCCCTTGCAGAAATGCACTAGCCTGAAATGTCACCTCTCTCCCAAGTCTTGCCTGGCGGTAACCATTCGAGTGACCCAGCTACATTCACATGGGCAGTGTGACTGATCCCTGCCTTGTTTCAGTTGGGATTCCCTCAGTTCCCTCAGCATGGCAAGAGGGAGAGATGGGTGACTCCCAGAAGGAGAGTCCTACAGGGAGCTCAATGCTTAGTACTCTCTGGTGAGCTAATGACAGCTGTGTCCCAGCAGTGGAGAGCCAGAGTCCTGCTCTAATCTCATTCTCTACTCAAGGCAGGTGCAGAAGGCCCAGAACCACCTGCACCTCGTTGGCCACTCTGTGACTGCCTGTAACTCGGAAGCCCGAGAAGCCCAGGAGAGCCTGAGCAAGGTATGGGTGCTTTCAGATTTCTAGGGGCTGTTGAGGGGAGGGGCACCTGGATCACTTCCTGTGGTGGACAGGGCAGCCTTGACCAAATTCAGGGATGCCCATGAGGGTTGGAGGTCCCTGGCTTACAAATACGCCCTGAGATAGGAACATTCCATTTCAGACTGAGAGTTAGTATAAGCCAGGGCCTCTCTCTCAGGTTCTACGCAGCCTTGGAGGCCCCAAGGCTCCTGCTGAGGCTGTGTGAGCTCTCCTTGGCTTTCTGATTCGCTCTCAGCCAAGGCAGCTGTCTAGCTGGCCACAGGGAATACAGAGGGGGAGCTACTAGAAGATGGCTACACGTGGCTCCCAGCCCATGAGGCGGGTAGCCTCAGAGACTGGCCAGGAACGCCATCTATCCCAAACTATGGCCTTATGAGAGGTTTAGGTTAGACCCAAAGGGGGACTTGGCAAACTGAATCATTCAGCTCAGTACAGATGAAGGAAAGCTGTTACAGCAGTGGGGACTCCCAGGATGGGAAGGAATGGGGTGCTGAAAGACTGGGAGGTCTGGGAGCTCTAGGGAGATAGTTACCTTCCTTCAGCGTGTCCCCTAACCAGCCACACGAAAAGCTGACAGGTCCTTCCTGACTAACCCATGGCTTCCCTTCAGATCTTTGATCGACTCCTTCTGGACAGAGCTTCTGAACAGGGAGCTGAGGTCTCTCCACAACCTTCAGCTTCCCAGCCCAGCCCTGATGGGAAGGACCTGGTCTTCCAGTAAGTCCTGGAGAGTTGGAGGGAAGGAGGATGCTGAAGTTAAAACCTTGTGGCTTCATCCCATGCCAAAGAGGCTGCACCACAGCCTCTGCAAGTGGGCTCTGGGCCTCAGCCGTCCCTTTCTTGCCCCTTGGACAGCATGCAGGAGCTTTGTAACGATATGAAGCTATTGGCCTTTGATCTCCAGGACAACAACCGACTCATCGAACGGTAAGCATCTACTGTATCTGGGGAAGGCTGTGTCCTCCCTGCTACCAGGGCGTAGAGTCCCTGGGTACCCCGTGGCATGATCCACGGCACCTGCCGAGTCTCTAAGCAACCACACTGGAGTGTAAGGCCTCATCCACAAGCAGGCTACCATCTTGAGGAGCTGTAGGTTTAACTCATAGGGTTTGAAGCTAGCTAGCCTTAGTATCTCAGAGTGGGGCTTGGAGGCAGGTGGACTCGTGTGCACTGAATGTGGGCAGTATGCCTAAGGCTCTCTCACACGATCCCTGGGGTCTTCCCAGGTGTCCTTGGAGTGGATGCCACTGTCTCACCCTGAAATCACAGCACAGACAAACTGACATTTTTGCCCAAATCTCCTGCCCCATGGGCTCCATCCTTCCCACCCACTCAGAGCGCCCAGGCTGGTGCATCTCCAGGTAGCACACCCTCCTGTAGGTGGGGACCAGGAGCAATGCTCAAGCTTTGGGATTCCAAAAGTCACAAAAGAAAATGTGGGTGTGAACATACACACCAAGATTGTGAACTGCCCAAATAACTCAGGAGGTCCGCTCTGTATAAAGCAGTTCACTTGTTAGAGACAGGGTTTCTGTGTAGTCTTGGCTGTCTTGGAACTCGCTTTGTAGACCAGGCTAGCTTCAAACTCACAGAGCTCTGCCTGCCTCTGCCTCCTGAGTGTTGGGATTAAAGACGTGCATCACGGTGTCCAACTTGGCATGGGGGGTTTGAAGCCTCAAAGGCCACCCTGACTGGCACACCTCCTCCAACAAAGCCATTCTTCCTAAGCCCTCTCACAGAGTTCCACCCACTGGGGACCAAGCCCTTAAACAAGTGCTATTCTCATTCAGACCGCCACACAGTAGCACTGTGAGAGACTAGAATTGGGCTCAGGCGGTAGAACAACCAGGAGCAGATGCTGTGGTCGGTCCTCAGAGTTTTGAAGGGTTCCTGAGTTGGGGAGGCATGCACTCCCAGTTCCATTCCGACTCAGGAGAATCCGTCTCCTCCCCAGCTTCCGCCCTCTTGAGCAGGAAGTTCTAATCACTAGCGCCAACATAAATCTCTCTTGCTGTGATTTACAAATATCTCAGAACTTGATTTTAGTGAACTTGCACTTCCTCATTCAGACCCATAACCAACAAGCTCAGTGAACCAATCTGAGCCCCTTTCTGACCTTCCAGGGTGTCTTCACACTGGAACAATGGTGCTTCCAAAAGTACAGGGAGTCTGGGGACCTGCTGCAGAGACCCACCCTGAGAGATGCCTGGGCTAGGGGTCTTTTAAGATTCCCAGGGGATCCCAACATGCAGAGATGAAAAGCAGAAGGTGGTATCTGGGGACAGCGATGCCACAGGAGGAGAGCTGAGGACCCGATGACTGGGTGCTCCTGAACATTGATGGCCTTGGGTACCATCTGCAGGCTTCTTCAGTGAGTGTGCCAAGCTGACCCATGCTTTCCCTTACAGGTTACATAGAATTCCGTCAGCACCAGATGTCTGAGCTCCCTGGGGGTGCACGAGGCACTTGGAAGCTTTAGAATCATTCATACCGTACCCCTGCACCGTGAGACCAGATTCAGGGCAGGTTCTGGTCCCATCTCACTAGCCTACCTCCCTCTTGGCCATTGGCCAACAAACAAGCATTACTTTGACTGTCTGTCCTCTTGGGAAGCAGCTAAAACAGGGACTCCTGACCATCCCAGGCAGTACCCACAGGAGAGAGCATGCGGCTACCACTGCCTTAGCGAGACACCACATCTGTTCTTCCTCACCCAGGCCCAGAAGTCTGAACTCGGCTGGGTCTTGGGAAGAAAAGGCTCAGCTCTCTCACACTCTGCACTTCTCAGGACCAGCAGGCTTCTCCTGCTTCTCGGGCTTCTCTGGAGTGCTGGATCAGAGGGCTCATTCTCCAGTTTCCTATGCTGTTTCCTGAGTGTCCCCATTCCTGGCCACAGGCAACCCACAAATGGCCCCTCTGCGCTTGGTCTGAATGCACCTGCATTTGAGAAAGTGGGTAGTTGAGGCCAACTGCTGGTGCTTTGGGGGGGGGGTCCCCCTTTGCCTTTTCTTGAGGAACCCTTGGTTCTGGGAAACAGCTGGTCAGTATCAACCTTAGCCATGCTAACTGGACAGATGTTTGAATCCGAAGTCCTAAGGAAAAAGCAAGCCTGCACCTTCAGACATGGAATAAACACCTTTTCTGTTTTCCTGCAACTATGGTACCTAACTGGGAAGGGGTGGAAAAGCCCAGAGGTCTGGGAGGGATGTCTCCAGAGCTTTGGAAAATGGAACAGTGAGCTCATTTCCTGGTCCCTGCCTTTTCCCCGGTGGGTTCTGATTTTAGGGAAGATGGCCTCTCCTGAAAAGATCTCCATTTTCCTGCTCTGTCATTTAGGGGCCACATCAGAAGCCTGGATCCCGGGGAGAAAGTTTATCTTTTTTAAAAAACAACAACAACAAAAACCTACCACCTAATCATCTGCTGCTCTCCCCAGCCCTTATCACAATCTAGGCTCTGTCCACTATGTTTGAAGACCACTGGAGGAGAGCTTTCCTTTATTGAGCCTGGAAGCTAGAGCGGGCACTGGGTAGAACACTCCAACTTGTACCAACTGCTTGCAAATGTAGTCTGTCTTCTTCAGTCTTTTGCCAATACAGCAAGGTGGCTTCCACAGGAGAGGAATGTAAACAAGAAGCCCTGTGATTGGCCCCAGCCCACCCTGTCTTCATGAGAGTCTCACCATCCATGGAGGATGCTCTCCCTAAATGAGCCAGCAGGACCAGGAGTGGAGAAGGCAGAGCCCTAAAGTGGATGTCTACAGAGGAGGGGCGGGGCGGGGAGGGGACAGAGCCCTAAAGTGGATGTCTTCAGAGGAGGGGCAGGGCAGGGAGGAGGCAGAGCCTAGCTGCTTAGTTTAGGTTTGTTCCTTCCTTCATGTAGGCTTTTTGAGCCTTAAGTCCATGGACTCAAGTTCAGTCCCCATGGCCCTAGCACCAAGCCACTTCTAGCCTGCTCTCTGGGAATGAATTCAGGCCAGTTTTTGCTCATCAGTGGCCCAACAGGGAAGTCCCACAGCGGGTTTTCCCTGGAGGCTCCGAACCCACGTGTTTGGTGGAGTGCAGTGAAAGAGCCAGGGGATTCCATGGAGCCAGATGCAGATGTTCAGGAAATGACACGATCCAGACAGAGCCTTATCTCCTGAGCATGCCCACAAATCGAGGACCCTACTGAAAGGCTTCGGTTGACCCGGATGGCCAAGCTGCTAATGTGGCTTCCAGTTTCATTTCAGAAGATTTTGAGTGGTCACGGCCCACAACCAGAGTTGCCTATAAGAGCCCTGGATGTTCTAAGATCCTTTCAATTCCCCCTCTGTTCCCCGCATCAGTTCCTTAAAATAGAGTGAATCCATTCAGTTCATTAGGTGGAGAATAAGAATGCTAGGCTCCTGCTAGGTACTGAAGCTACCAGAGTAACAAGAACACTCTGTCACTGAGACGTTGTGACGTCAGTAGACGTTGTGATTGGAATGCACAGCTCAGGTGTGGTGGGGGTCACCCTCCTTTCAGGGCAGTGTACCGAGAGCAGGCTGGGAGCATGTCACTCAGGAGCAGGTGATCCCAAACAGAATCTCAGTGAGCATGTGAGAGGCTGGGAGCTCGCTGGGTAGAGGCACAGGCATGCATTTCTGCATTCCTAAGCAGAAGTAGGAAGTTTGGAAAGGGAGGAGCCAGCCCCAAAGGTCATGGCTGGGATGTGGGCTTTGTTTCAAGGGACCAGACTGGTTTTAAGTCAAGTCCAACTGGTATTTTAAAGATACCATGCTTGAGTGCCAGTGTGGAGGGTGGAAAGTCACCGAAGAGTTCTAAAGTGCACAATGGGCCTGCTCCGTGCACCTTCCTCAGGTTAGACCTCACTGGTGCGGAGGTCCCTGTGCTGGGAGGTGTGCAGTTGCTGCCGGTCTATGGTTGAGTGAGGGGTTCGGGTTCTTGCAGACATCTGGAAAGATGCCCCCATTGCATTTGTATATGTCTAGGCATCCTCTGAGAATAGACCCGCTCAAGGTAGGGTCCTACCTGGGAGAGTGGAGGGGCAGTCCAAGCTCCTCAGGCTAGAGAACAGGCAGCTGAGGGCTGGGGACGAGACTAGAGCTTCCTTCCATGCCTTGGTGCTGTAGAGCTATGTAGACTCACAGTTTGCTCTTGGAGACTGGTAGCTGGTTAGAAATAAATTTCCAGGGCCCCACCCAGCATCTGAGTCTAACAAGCAGGGGAAGGTGTGGGTCAGGAATCTGCATTGCTGGTGTGTGTTCTTGGTGAGGCAGAGTTTATAATGACCCATGAATGGCCCCTGGACTGGACAGCTCACCCTGCCTCTCCTGGACAGCTGAATCTGGGAAAGCCCGTGTAAGGCAGGATGGACCTCAGTGACCTGGCTGTCCCTCCTTCAGCTTCTGCCTTTGGCTTTTGCATGGTCCGTCTCTACAGCTTGGAAAGCCCTTCTTACATACTTCAACCACTTCCTGCCTGTATTTAAAGCTAAGGGCTTTTGTTGTTTGTTTATTTTGAGATGGAATCTGTATAGCCCAGATCAGACTATAACTCACCATGTCACCAGGCAGGAAGGATCCTGAGTGGGTGTCTTAGTTGTTGTTCTATTGTGAAGAGACACCATAACCGAGGCAACGCTTAAAGGAAAGCATTTAGTTGGGGGACTTGCTTAGATCATAGTGGGGTGCATGGTGTCAAGCGTAATGATGAAGAAGGACAGGGAGAGAGGGACAGAGAGAGAAAGAGAGCGAGAGAGAGGTCTGGCATGGGCTTTTGAGAACTCCAAGCCCACCCCTAGTGATACATCTCCTCCAACTAAGCCACACCTCCTAATCCTTCCCAACAGCATATGAGCCTATGGAAGCCATTCTCACTCAAACCACCACAATGGGCAATCCTTGTGGGAAAGGTTACAGTTTAAGCCAGGGTGACCCAAACGTACTTGACGTTCCTAGGCTGGCAAATCAGAACAGCTGCCTTTTAAAGCCTTGGTTTTCCATACCTCCCTCACCAGAAGGAAGGAGGGGAAGGAAAGAGGAAGAAAGGAGGGAAGGAGGGAGAGGAGAGAGATGGAAAGGAATGAGTGGCCAAGGAGAGAGAGATGGAGAAACACTGAGGGGGGCAGAAATGAGGGCAGCAGAGAGAAGAACGGGTAGTGGTGGGCAGAGTCGGGCTGAGGTGGGGTAGGGACAGCCCGTGATGTCATCCAAGCCCCTCTGTGCTTGTTAATCTGCCCTAACCCCAGGCTGAGGCTAGCTGCCACCATACCAGGCCCAAGAGCCTGGAATATAAGTGCTTGTGGCTTGTAGCCTCCCCTTTGGCTGAAGGATAAAAGCTGCTGACGAATATGTCTGGAATATCTGACTTTTTCCAGTGCAGGGGAAAAAAAGTGTGTACGTGCACACAAGCCGGCCCATCACAAGCTTGGCTGTGGCCCGGGGTGGAAAAATTGCCTATTTGACAATATGCAGATGGAGGAGTCGCCACGAACCTGGTGCCCCAGCCTAATGACAACACTTTTCAGGAGCACACCCACACACACTTTTGTCCCTAAGTACTGTCAAGGACAGAGAAAACTCCCTGGGGAGCACAAGCATTTGGTGACATGGTTGGTGGAAGGAGAGCCTTCCTGCACCACTACAAGCTGTCCAATGACCTCTGTTCACACACAAAATAAGCAAATGATTTTTTAAAGTCATGCCTGAGAATGCACAATAGTGTTCGTCCAGCCCTCCTCCCTGGCCAGCCTGAAGCCTTGGGAGACAGCGAATTCATCATGGTGCTGCTGAAAGTTGCAAGAGAGACTCCCGTCCTGTGGAGACTGGGCCTTCTGTGTAGCCTGTAGCCTAAGCAGGAAGAGAAAGGCTGTAGGCATGTCCCTCAAATGTTGTAGAAGGACCACACAGTCTTACCTTCCACTGCTTCACACCCATTTTCTGTGGTCCATGTGTCATATTAATCAAAATCTCTTATAATATGTAAGCCAACGGTCAGACATCATACTGGTAGGGCCTGAGAACGTTTGGGCACATTTGTATTCATGGACTTGGGGGATGCTTAGGGACCATTGTGTCTGCCGCTCCCTCAGCCTGGAACAGTGCGACTCACAGACACGGGTTTTTCTCCATTTAGCTCTGTTTAGATGAATCTAGGAAAGAGCCTGCTTGGCTAATCAGGTGGTTCTCAATCTGTGGATCTCGACCCCCAAAGACCCCAAAGAAAAATGAAGCTGTTTACATTATGTCTTCCGACAGTAGCAAAACTACAGTTATGATGTAGCAACAAGAATAATTTTGTGTTTGGGGATCGCCACCGCACGAAGAGCTGTATTAAAGGGGCTCAGCATTAGGAGGGTTGTGATCTAGTGGGCTAATCTAATACAAAACCTCCTCACTTTCTGTCTCCTAAAAACGCTGCGTTTGTTTTCAAGATCACTCAAGTTCTGATGCACAGGCAGCACACCTATGACTTACTGTGCGCTGCTCCCACTAGAGAACAAGCTTCTCTTATGAAGCTTGACTATGATGACCATGTGTCTCTGCCAGACCTCGAGTGCCTGGACAAACACCTAATACCCAGTGGGTCTTAGCGGAGTACCCGGCTTAAGAAATGAATAACCGCTGTGTCCTTGAGGACTACAGATGTTATCAGCGCTGAGTGCTAGCTACCCTTCCACTCCGTGCCCCTACCCCAGCTCTTCTCTAACTCTGAGCTCACAGTGAGTTTTTGCCATCAGCTCTCCTTGTGTGGGATGGTCTGTGACTTGTGAATGGAAGTGGCTAGGATTTTTAAACACGAGTGAGGATCAGCAAGGATTTCTCTCTATCCTCCTGGCACAGTGACTGGCCGTATTCGATATGGTGTCTGGGATCTGCAGGAGTCCCCAGTGAGTGCTTGTCATCCTGTACGTGGGGTATGAGTGAGAAAGGGGTCTCTATTGTCTGATGCACCGAGATATGGGGCTGATTCTGCAACATGAACTTATCCTGACTGACACTGTAATCCTATGTATGACTACCAGTATCCCCAGAGCTTCTGAAAACCCTTTTAAGATTTTAAGCAGCTACAAATGCTTCAGACTCAGATAAAAGCAAAGCTTTTCCTTTGGAAAATCAGGCCATGTCTGTCTTTCCCTTTTCTTTCTTGTTAGGGGGTAGGGCTGGGGGGGGAGGTTAGGGGATAGTCTTGAAATAACTCACCCAACAGGGGAAATAACATGCTATGGGACCACCTCTGAAGCGGCCTTGACCACACTCAAACTCACCATACTCCTTCCCCTTGGTCACAAATAAAAGCAACATGTCGTCCCTCCTGGAATGAGTCACAGCTGGGAAAAGTGACCCGCTCTGAGCCAAGATGATCTGCTAAGGAGAAAAGCCAAACAAACAAAACAAAACTTCCCAGTAGATGTTTCAGCAGATGTGGTGAAACCTTGCAGCCTGGTGACCAACCAAGGACAAAGTCAAAAACGCTGCTGCCCAGGCACCCAACACCCCAGGTAATGTCGCTCTACCGGAACTAGAGGAGTTTTGGTGACTTGGTGATTTTTTTTTCACTTCTTCCCTGGAGGAGAAGTGTGTGTGTGTGTGTGTGTGTGTGTGTGTGTGTGTGTGTGTAGAAGCAGATGCTCTATCATGGGAGGGGACTGGATTGGGAAAGATTAGAGAGGTGAGTCCCACACCTATTGAGGTTGGGGGATGGTTACTCCCCTACCCTGACCTAGTTTTTTTTTTTTTTCATTTATTTATTTATTTGTCTCAGAGAGATGAATCTTAAAGTTGAGAAAGTTTTGGGTGGGTCACATGACTTTATACTATCTCCACATCATCTGTCTCCATCCCAGGAGCTCTGGCTCCATGTCATTTCCCCATCAGCTCTGGAAGCAGCCATCACTGCTCCACCAAATCAGAGCCACAGGAAAACAAACCCAGTGTTTTCTAGGTAGGTGGCCCCATGGCTGGGGAGGCTGCACACCTGACTGTCCCAGCCAGCCTCAGTTGATGACAATTGACACTGGAGTCCTCACAAGGGCCTTTCAGCCAGGGAATTGAAGTCAGCCACAAGTGACACTTGGAAGGCCTGGGCAAGGAAAGGACAGAGAGGATGGTTGTTGGCAATTATTCATCAATAGTGTCTCAAAACCGGCCTCCCGATGCTGCATGTTATCAGAACTTTGTTACTTACACACCAAACAATCACCCCAAATTCAAGCTAGTCTCTGTCCTGGGTCCCACCCAAAACATGGCACCCCTGAGAGGTACAGGTTTCCAGCCTTGTGAAGATGGATAGACACAGGGTGGACACAAAGCAAATGTTTATATGCAATACAGGTTTCTGCAAGAACCCGGAGAGCTGCTTGCAGAAACCCTAGCAAGGAGGAAGAAAAGATGAAAGAGGCAGGCTGCACTTCCCCCTTCACACACTGGGAGAAAGTACCAAGGAACAGTACCTTTTGGGTTCTCTCGGTTACAACGAACCCAACCCCAAAGATCCTGGACTACGGGACAGAGAGGTCCGTTCCCTCCACCCTGCTATGGCTCTAGAGCATTCGTTCTCATAATGGACCTTCAGAACCAATGCTACTATGAGAACTTGCTAGAAATACAAGTCTAGTATCCTAGCCCAGACTTACCGACACAGGAACTTTCGTACAGCCAGCAAGCTGTGATTTAACAAGCCCTCTCCGGTTGGTTGGCCTCCAAAGTTTGGAGCACGGATGTAAAGGGAGCAAGAGGAAAGGTGGAGGAGCAGAGTGGGGGCCTCTGTGCTCATCACCCTATCATAGCTCACACACACACACACACACACACACACACACACACACAC
This sequence comes from Mastomys coucha, assembly GCF_008632895.1. Lineage (NCBI taxonomy): Eukaryota > Metazoa > Chordata > Mammalia > Rodentia > Muridae > Mastomys > Mastomys coucha. The sequence continues at coordinate 27,696,691 of NW_022196891.1, read as the reverse complement.
ACACACACCTGGGAGTCCTTCTTTCTACTACCCAGAAACCAGTGAATAAAGTGAAGCGCAGAGACCAGGAACTTGTCCTCAGCCACCAGCTTGAAGGAGGAGGATTCTAATTGCCACCACCCAAGGGGAGAGGCTGTGGAGCAGGGAAGGCTGGGAATTCCCCGGGTCACTGGACTTTTAGCAACTGCCTAAATTTACCTTCAAGGGGAAGAGTGAAAGTGAGGATTCCCAGCCAGACACTAGGGGGAGACCCATCACTGGCCTGGAAAGAACCCTGAAGATTAAGGTGTAGGCAAATTTATAGACAATTCCAGGTCCGGTTTCAGAATCATCCCACACTCTATCCATACACTATTGCTCCCAGTACTCTAACCTGAGGATTCTCATCCCTTTTATAAAGTACCTTAGTGTGCAGAGAGAACATTTTAACCCCGTCTATATGAAACACCGGGATTGTGTAAGTGTATATGAATCATTGCTATCCAGTATTATTTAATAATGAGAAAAAGTGTGTACATGTTCACTATAGACATCCCCCCCCCAATATTTCTATCATTGGTTTGCTGAAACCCAAAATACAAAATATTTGAATGTGGTGCAGTGACTCTATCCCCAAAGTTGCTTGCTGGTGACTGCCACTAAAATCAATCAAACCTGTAATTTAAGAGGGGAAAGTGTGAGCTAGACCTAAGTCAGAACCGCGGAACTGGAAAGAGCAACGGCGCCTTGCAGCTACAAAACCAGACTGTAGAGGGCGAGGACCCTTGCTAGCCTACGACCCGGCACAGGTTCAAAAACCCACAGCCCCACCTGTTCTCTATCCCTTGAGATGGCACTGTGGACAGGCCCACTCGTCATTACCACTACATAAAATTTCAAGACCCGGTGCAAAAAGAATAGGCCGGGTCAAGAATTAGGATTTTCAAGATGGTGGCGGCATAACCTTAAGCCAGACAGGAACCTATGGAGCACCCCTTGGTGCTGGTAGGATGCGGACTTCTCCACCCCGCCCCCTGCTTAGGTGAATCTTCCATACCAAAGGAGGCGTCTCGGGGGAGGGGGTTTAGCATTTATTTTCCGCAGTGATTACTCCAGCAACTAAGGGGGGCGGGGCGTAATTCGGGAGGAAAGCTCCTGTCCACCCACGGGGCACAGAGGTCTCTCATGATCCCCGGATCTTTAAGGATCACCTCTAAGCCCAGTCTTCGGGGAGGGGCAGCCTAGGCAGCAGGGGTGAGAAGGGAGAGCCGATGTAGCCAGCTTCCCACGGGCAGCTCGAGAATCCGCAGGGCGCCTCACTGACACCGGCGGGCTAGCTCCCGCTCCGGGGCCCCACCAGGGTTCCAGAGCTCTCCCTTCCCACCTGCTCCCCGCCCCGCCGGTGTTAGGGCATCCTGGGAGGCGCCCAGAGGGGACCGGGCAGGGCTGGAGACAGAGGCTCAGGAGCCGGCGCCCAGCGAGCCTCGCGGAGCCTCTCGGATGCTCGGCCCTTCGCCACCCCCGAGTCGCGGAGCCGCTCCTAAATCCACGCGGCTCGGGCCCGCAGTCACGCGTGTTGCCCTTCCGGCCCCTCCGTGGGCTCCGCCCCGTCCCGCCCCGCCCCGTCCGTCCCCGCCCGCGGGCTGCGGGCCCTTTAAAAGCGCGCTCGGCCGGAGCCGCCCCTTCTGTTGGCCAGGCTCGGGAGCTGCTGCCGCCGCCGCCTGCGGGCCTTGGCCATGGCGTCCCCGGCCATCGGGCAGCGTCCCTACCCGCTGCTCCTAGACCCGGAGCCGCCGCGGTATCTGCAGAGCCTGGGTGGCACCGAGCCGCCACCTCCCGCCCGGACGCGCCGCTGCATCCCCGCGGCCCTGATCCCCGCGGCCGGGGGGTCAGAGGGTCGCGGTGGCAGGAGGAGTACCCGGGGGGACCCGGAGCCCACACCCCGGGACTGCCGCCACGCTCGCCCTGTCCGGCCCGGTCTGCAGCAGAGACTGCGGCGGCGACCTGGGTCGCACCGACCCCGCGACGTGAGGAGCATCTTCGAGCAGCCGCAGGATCCCCGCGTCTTGGCCGAGAGAGGCGAGGGGCACCGTTTCGTGGAACTGGCGCTGCGGGGCGGCCCGGGCTGGTGTGACCTGTGCGGACGAGAGGTGCTGCGGCAGGCGCTGCGCTGCGATAGTGAGTGAGGGCGGGGAAGGTGCGCGAGGTGAAGGGCTGTGAGCCCGGGAGAGGAGGCCATTGCTGTGTGTGGCCAGCCCGAACTTTAGGCAGGTCATCTTGGGAGACAGCTGCTGCCCCACTGCCTGGCATCCTTTAATGGCTGCCCACTGACCAGAGGTGGTTATATGTGTACTGTTAACGTATCTTCAGACGGGTACGCGCCTTCTCCCCACCCCTCGTGCATGCAGGCAAGCTTGTTTGCAGGTTGGGATGGATGGCTCTCCACAAGGTCATTAGGTTGTCTTACGCAACCCTCTTCTCGCTTTAGTTGTAAGTTGTTAAAAAATTGGGTAGTGATGTTGATAACGAGTTGTTGAAGTGAGTATTTGACCCTTACTTATTAGAGTTAATAGGGAAATGACTTGTTGGTCACCTCAGGTTTTGCTCAGGCTCTTCCTCCTAGGGAGCTGTTGGCACGGGAAGCCTGTTTAGGCTTTGAATGGAAACAGGCTGTGAGGCTGAAAGATGCCAAGGTCACCCGCACCTGAGGCCTTGCACCCTTCACACCTGGCTCCTCAACCCTCTACTCTGCTCCAGTGGCTGTGCCTCGCCACCTCCTCTTCCTTCTCCTGCACCCCTGCGCCCAGCTTCCAGCTCTAAAAATCACGAAGCTCCCTGCCAGTTCCTTCCACGAGGCATCCCCCACTGGCCTACTGGCTTCTCCCAATCCTGACTGAAACACTGGGGCAGCGGTGTAGAGAGTTTCTGAGCGAGTCTGCACTCTTTTTAGGGCTTATTATTACCTCTCGCCAAATGGTGAGTCTGTGCATCCCTGTGTATCAGCCCTTCTAAGAGCATACTCACACCCGTGTGTTTACGTAGCTACTTCGGACATGTGAAGCACACGGTGCAATGACAGTTTCCAGCAATCATCTGTGGACATGGATTGGATTGCTGCCACATCTTTTAGTAAAGGGCCTTCCTTCCCTGTGCCTCCTTCAGACTGCGACACTGGACAGCAGCAGCTAGCACTACCCTCGCCCTAGCCCACAGCAGCTCCTTCTCAGCCGCTGGCTCCGGGATGTGTGAAAAGGAAAAGTGGGCGCTGTTCCTCCCACCATGAGCATTCCCCATACAGGTGCCTGTTCAGGAGAGGACTGGGCATGTAGAGTCCTGTGCACGGGCTGCTGTCCCTTGTAAATGCTGCTGACCTGCAGAAGGATCCAGTGCAGCTTACCTCTGGAGACACTGCTACCCTTTTTTGTTGTTGTTGTTTTTCAAGACAGAGTTTTTCTGTGGAGCCCTGGCTGTCCTGGAACTCACTCTGTAGACCAGACTGGCCTCGAACTCAGAAATCCGCCTGCCTCTGCCTCTGTCTGTCCACAGGGGAAGAGGCAGTGGATTCACTGTTAGGGATTTACTTAGGCTCAAATTCTAGAAGCTGCACTGCCTGTGAAAATATGCTTGTTGTAATTCTTGCTTGTATTTAGACTTCAAGGGACGGTCAGCTTTACACAGAGTTCGTGATATCCTCTGGGTTAGCAAAGATGCTGTGTTGGCGGGTTTCTGTGGGTATCTTCCCAGGACTCCATGACGAAATGGGCATCCTCATCCCACATTAGAGTTGTTTATTTCCCTTGCTCCATCCCTAGATCGTTTCCAGCACTTGGGAAATACTGTCCTCCCTGCCAGCTCCTTCCACAAGGCATCCCCACCAGCCTGCGGCTTGCTGGGGCCCTTTTCCTTTCTGGGGTTCCGGTGGCCCCTGAGTAGTTGGTTCCCTACCAGCCAGAGATGCCTGAATGGTGAAGAGGCAGCAGAACTGGAGTCAGGAAGGCCACAGAAAGGAATCTCTGTTTGTTGTTTTTAATATTTAACTAACCGTGAGTGTTTGGCTGACCAGGAGAAAGTCGAGCCGTTTTTGGTGTGTGCAGGACAGACTCGCCAGGCATCTGGCTGTTGAGCTGAGGTCTGACTCTCTGAGAAGGTTGGTTTGTTTTATTTTCATTTTTTTTTTTTTTTTTTGAAAAGTGTGGGTTAGAAAAGGAAGTTTTAAAAGGTAATCCTGGGGCTTGGAAGAGCGGGGACAACTCAGTTGGCAAAGCAAGTGTGAGGACCTGAACTTGATCCTTAGAACCCACATAAAAATAAATAAATAAAAGCAGGCATGGTGGCACATGCTTGTAATCTCAGTGCTGGGCGGTGAGTGGTGATGGGCAGAATCCTGGCTGGCCCTTACTGGCCAACCCTACCTACTTGTACACATAGACACACACACACACACACACACACACACACACACACACACCTCAAACTGGAACCAAAGTCCTGGCTTTGAATCCAAAATGTCACTCAGTCTCTGTGTGACCCCATGAATCTCTGTGTTGCCTTCAGTTGTCTTTAAAAAGTGGGGATAATGATCTTATCTACAGCATCGTGTTAATGTGGGAACTCAATGTATTAATCATATAAGTGTACGTTGATGAGAAAAGTGCTTGGCAGGGTGCACAATGAACGTCCAATTAGATATAAACGTTACCATTGTCTCCTCCCATGTAAGAGCGTTAATGGCTACCTGGGGCTCACACAACCGCAGAAGCACGGGGTACATACAGTTTTCAAGCTTGCTTTGGTGGTGGAGTTGAAAGCAGGAAGTGGGTAGGATATCTTGGGAGTTTAGGTATGAGGTGTTCTCTAGGCATGGCATCCCTGCCTAGCATCTCAGGCAGAAGTCAGCTGGGATACCCACGGTCCCGAGGCTGAGATGCCTCTGCACCTGGCTTCGAGATAGATACCTTTCCGAGCAGCACTTGTGACCAGCAGAGCCGTGCTGGTTTCCCTAAGGTGGTTAGAAACAGGCGCTTGTTTACGTCACTGAGACTCAAAGGCCAGTGGGGCTGTGAATGACATCTGTCTGTTTAGGAAGCTGACACTGGGTGGGAGCCTGGTGGACAAATGGGCTTTCGATAAGGGAAGTTTTAGAGAACTGCCTTGCCTAGCCTGAGCTTAGTCCCATTTCAAGGTCTAGAGCTGAACTGGCTAACACTGTTCAGTTCGGAGCCCGTGCTAACTCTCAGGATTAAGTCTGAGGGCTGGCAAGATGGCTCAGCTGATATAGGGCTTGCTGAGCTAGTATAAGAGTCATGTCAAAAGCCTAGCAGGGCTCACATAGAAGCCAATACCAGGGAGGCAGCTTTGCTGGTCAGCCAGTCTAGTTATAGTGATCAAACACCAGGATCCTTGAGAGACCCTGTCTCAAGAATAAAATGGTGAACAATCTGAGAAGACAATCTGTGTTGACCTCTGGCTTCCAGACGCACCACACCTGTGTGACCCATGCGCACACACAAAATCAAATGTGTTAGGTAGGGAAGGAAATCCAGTGGCTTGATGCGAATACACACAGAGGAAAACAGCGGAGGTGAGGGCTCTCGCGGAACCTCCATGCATTGTCTTCTGCGTGGGGTGGGGGTGGTAGACACTAACTCCAACCTTCCCAGAGACAGCAGTAAACAACCTGGGAATCCCTCCAGCAGCCTCTTGCCCTTTCTTGTGCGGAAGACACATAAAGATGGCCCTCTGCCATGTGTCTCCTCTGAGTGGGCGTGTGAACCATCCTGGGCCAGCAAATGGTCTTGGAGAAACCAAGTCTAGTTCTCAGCGGGAGGGGGGGAGGGGGAGCAAGGTGGGAGGGGAGGGAAGAGACTTCAGGTATCTGTTGAAAGCTGTTGACGTGTGAGTGCCCCAGAGGTTGGCTCCAGGAAAGAGCCCCCTCTGAAGGGGTGGTTGTTCAGAGCCATGAGTATAATAGAGTGATTTGGAAGGATTGGTCTGAAAAGGGGAGCCTCCCTGGGACTCAGACCCATCACCTGTGATAGACTTTGGTAACATTGTGAGAATCCCTAGGGAGGAGCTCCTGACTTTTCTTCTTGAGGGCTGCTGGTGTCTCAGAGTGGCTTGTCTGCCTCCTCTAATTCCTGTCGCTGTATTAATGGCTGGGTTTAACCAGATCCTCCGTGGGATTGGAGCCACCCAGGTGGCAGCTCACCACCTATTCTATTAGGGGCTCTTTGCAAGTCTGCTAGGATCCCCGACTTTGGCTACTCCCCCACCCCCACCCTAACTGTGGCAGACAAAAATCTTCATGGGAAGCATCGTGGCCGCTGTCCTTTGAGGGGCTGCTCGTCCAGTGTTTACTCCGGGGACTTGGGGGCTGTTTGCCCAGGGCCCCCAGCACTGCTGGAGTAAGTAGCTTGTGTTTCCTTAGTTTGGAGCCATATTTTGTTTGGGAAGCTGGGAAAATTAGGCACTGACATTGATGTTTTGTTGTTAAAGATAACAAACACCCAGTTTTCTCCACTCCTGGCTCTACTTAAAGTCTGCTTAGGGAAGGCTTTTTCGGGGTGTGTGTAAAACACAGGGAAAGGACAGCAGTGGTACCCTGAATCTCCGGTCCGCACCCTAGCTTTCCTTTCTCTCCTTTTTTTTCTCAAAAGATGAAAGCAAGGGATTAAATGTGAGCCGATCCCCACCCCCATCCATCAGAGCATGAAACTATGATTGTGGAGTATGGGGGCTTGGATCCCAGGTATAGTCAAAAATGATTAATGCTGCTTGTCTACAGCCTAATTAGACTTGGTAATGAATGTGTGTGTTCGTCTGCTGGAGCTGAGAGTCATTAGGTGGCAGGGAATTGATGAGGTGGGGGGGGGGGGGCTGGGACCTTCCCCTTTTCCAAGCCCACTCTTGAAGCAGCTGGTGGCAAGCTTGGCAGGTAAGCCCCGAGTGACAAGGAAATCAGCCTCCGCCAGCCCAGAGGCCTCCGCCTGGCTGGTAGAGTGAATTCCAGCCGGGGAGTGTACGCTGGTGAGGCTCGGGCCTGGCTAGCCAAGGTTTGAAGATGTACACAGGACATTTCTTGTGCCTCTGAGCAATGCCTCTGCTCTGGAGAACCCCACCTCTGCGGCTGGCATGTGGGAGGCTTCTGCCAAGCACTCACCTGCCTGGGGCTTTCTTGGCCAGCTTGGTAGCAGGAACCTTTCAGATAGAGTTAATGCTGGCAGGCCTGCCAGGCTTTGAGGCATCTCGGGCCTTCAACATGTCTCCCCACTGTGGGCCCAGTGCTCAGCACCTTTCTCATAGGCAGCCACCAGACATGGCAAGGTGGCGTGTGGCACATCCCTGCCCTCCCACTCAGTCCTCACTGCTCAGTTACCCATAGAGGGCGGCTGCTCGCCGCTCTTGTCCTGCCTAGGGTGTTATTAAGACTGGTGATAGACCGGTAAACATCCCAAACTCTTCCTGTTCGCATTCCGGAGATGGCAAGATTCTTTTGAGGGTGAGTAGTTGTGGGTGCGCAGGGCATATAAATGCCCTGGCCCTGCCCATTATGTCCCTTGCCCTGGCTTTCGTCAGTGCCAGGCGCCTCTTCCCAGCTGATGGATCCTGGTCTGTACTCCTGCCGCAGGCCACCTCTGCCCTCCCAGATGGATGGATGGTCTTAACTCTTGGTCTCTGCTGTCTGGAGCCACCCAGCCCTCCTCCCGCAGGGCTCTGTTCCAGCTCTCCCTGACTGGGTCAGGAAGTGCTGGCGGCAGCTGACTCTGCAAAGGCCAGCCCTGACTGGGGAGATGGCTCTGTATTTAGTCATATTCGGGTTTTTTTTTCCAGGCATTCTGGCAAGCTTCTCTCCTCCATGTTCTGAGTAGGAGCTCAAGATTGAGAGGGGGACAGAGCCAGACTTGGGGACTTTAGGGAAAGAAGGAAGAGGCTAAGGAGATGATGTTAGGTTCAGCGCAGGCTCCTCTCCCTGGGGGCACTGGTTCAGTGACATAAAGTTTATGCTGGGGATAGTCGCGTGTGCCTTGCCCCAGGGTCAATGGTATCTCATCTCAGGCCCGTGCCAGTAATATGTGGGTTTTCCCTGAAACACACACACACACACACACACACACACACACACTATGCTGAGGAGACATGGGCAGAGCCTGGTGGACCTCAAGACCTCTCCACTGTGTGTTCATTAGCAGAAGTAGCCAACATGCCTGCTGGGCCTGTTCTAGCCTGCTTGTGGTTCCCGGAGCAGAGGAAGTTCCTGAGATGCATCCACTGGGAAATCTGAAGTTGTGTCTCTTTGTACTGTGGTTGGGGAAGAAGGAAGTGCGTTGAGGTGCCTCTTGGAGCCATGGCATGTTCTCACTGTAGAATGGGGTGGGGGTGGGTGGGTTGTGGCTGAGGGTCTTGGGTGGTCATGGAGGCCAAAGGATCATGTGTTTTCTTCAGGGTGTTCCTACCTAGATCCAGTGCCTTGACTGCTATTGAGGACATCAGGAGGAAAACCACAAGGTGGCATTGCATGGAGGGCTTGTCAGGGGGTGTTGTTCAAGGTTTAAGCTGCTCATTGGCATGTGTCACTGGGCAGGTGGGTAGTGGCTAAGTATGACACTCAACCTGTGACCACAGGAGGCTAGGTCATATTTACTCATTGGTAGATGACCGCTGAGCAACCTGCCACCCGCAACTCCCTGCTTCTTGAATAGACACATTATCAGGTCTGGGATGACTGTTGGCTGGAGACAGATGACAGCTTGGAGCTGGAAAGATAGTTCAGTATGTAAAGTATTTGCTCTGCAAGCATGATCAATCAGGGCTGGATCCCTTAGGACCCACATAAAAAGCTGGCATTGGTTTTGGGGTTTTGTTTGGAAATTTGTGTATGTCTTTTATATGTGTGTGTATGTGTGTGTGTATGCGCATGCGCTCTGTCTTTATGCACACTTGAAGAGGGCATCAGATCCCATTACAGATGGTTGTGAAGCCACCATGTGGTTGCTGGGAGTTGAACTCAGGACCTCTTCCTCTGGAAGAGCAGCCAGAGCTCTAACCACTGAGCTGTCTCCAGCACCCGGGTGGCAGGCATTTGTAATCCCAATACTGTGGGGACATAGGCAGATACCTGGACATGCTGGCCATCCATCAGAGCTCAAACAGGGAATTCTGGGTCCCAGTGTGAGGTCCTGTCTCAAAAACCAAGGTGGGAGTCAGGCAGTGGTGGCGCACGCCTTTAATCCCAGCACTTGGGAGGCAGAGGCAGGTGGATTTCTGAGTTCAAGGCCAGCCTGGTCTACGAAGTGAGTTCCAGGACAGCAAGGGCTACACAGAGAAACCCTGTCTCAAAAAACCAAATAAAAATAAATAAATAAATAAATAAATAAATAAAAATAAAAAAACCAAGGTGGGTGACTCCTAAAGGAATGATACCTGAGGTTGTTTTAGCTTCTACATGCACGTGTGCATGTGCTTGGATACATAGAAACATGGGCACACAAGTGTATGAACACACAAGTGCACACATGAAGAAAAGGAACTGAAAACCAATCTTACCTGGACATGGCTGAAGCAGGTTCATAAAAGATGGGTTTAAAAGAAGTGCAGTGTTGTTTGTGGCTTTTAAAACAATGTTTTGAAGGGTTGGTGTAGACCACTTGCCTGACGTGTACTAGGCCTTGAATTAGATGGAGCAGCGCCACAGCAGTATGAATACTGCAGCACACACCTCTAAACCACCAGCCCTGGAGAGAACAGGAAAGCTTAGATCCCTTCAGGGCTGTCCGCCACGTGCTGGCCCTGGGAAAATGTCATTGCTGAGTTTGCTGAACCATGATGGAAGTTGTTCTGTTTGTGAACCTGTGAAAATGGAAGTAAACACTCCCCTGTCTTTGAGAGAGTGGCCGTGAAGTGCAGGGACCAAGAGGGCTGGATCACACCCCCTGTGTCTCAGGCGTTCTCATGGTCAGCCTGTGTTGGGCCCTGTGAGGAGGGTGGGGCTGACTTAACTGTGGCTGTCCTACAGAGGGGACATCACTGCCAGGGAAGTCCAGTGTAGGACCACCAGAATCTAACACGGTATTTTGCCTTCTGAACTAAACGTCATTGGCCACATAGTTGATTACATTTTCTTATTCACGTCCCTTTCTATGTCAATGAATGTAGAAATGTCCAAAACACTGTTACTAGTAATAGCTAGAAGAGTAATAAATAAATAAATAAATAAATAAAAACCCATGTCTTAGTCAGGGTTTCTATTCCTGCACAAACATCATGACCAAGAAGCAAGTTGGGGAGGAAAGGATTTAATCAGCTTGCACTTTCACATTACTGTTTATCTCCAAAGGAAGTCAGGACTGGAACTCAAGGAGGTCAGGAAGCAGGAGCTGATGCAGAGGCCAAGGAGGGATGTTCCTTACTGGGCTTGCTTCCCCTGGCTTGCTCAGCCTGCTTTCTTACAGAACCCAGGACTACCAGCCCAGGGATGGCACCAGCCACAAGGGGCCCTACCTTCTTGATCACTAATTGAGAAAATGCCTTACAGCTGGATCTCATGGAGGCACTTCCTCAACAGAGGCTCCTTTCTCTGTGACAACTCCAACTTGTGTCAAGTTGACACTCAACAACCAGCTAGGACACCCCAGTAACAACCAAAAACAAAAACAAAAAGGAGGGTAAACCATGTGCAAGCTGCAGTTTCCATCAGTGCCTGCTACTTGAGAGTCGGGAGTACACAGCCTGTCTTCCCAGTTAGTCTCTAGGTCTTTATCTTGTGCAAATTATGAGATCTTTAAATCTGGAGTAGAAGAAATTAGTGTCCTTCCACTCCCAACACACCTGTGGTGACAGGCATATGGTGGGTATGGGCACACAGAGGCATGTGCATGGGGTGGGTATGGACACACAGAGGCATGTGCATGGGGTGACTGTGGACACACATAAGCATATCATGTGCATGGTGTTGATAAATACACACATAGGCATGTGCATGGGGTGGCTGTGGACACACATAAGCATATGATGTGCATGGGGTACATATGGACACACAGGTACATCTTTTGTGTGTTGAAGCTGTCAGAGTCCATGGCACAGACCAGCCAATAACTATAGTGAAATTAAGCAAACAGGATCCTGGGGAAGACCACGGAGGACGAGAAGGCCTGGACAAGGACTGGAAAGTTCACCAGGGCTGCTCTGCAGACATCTGGCTTGAACCCCAGACAGCAGCTCTGTTGCCTACTTTCCCCCGTTCACTTGGATGTGTTTCCCATCCCGGTTCAGAAGAGGCTGGAGGTTTGGTGGTTTCTGTTGTAATAATCATGTCCATTCTGCAGCAGTGGAAAGTATTAAAAGCTCAGAACCTCTCTGCCGCCTCGCTTAACCACAGATTCCTGCTGTAACCTGAGCGCTTGGGGCGATGTGTGTTCCGAGAGAGCGATCTGTTTTTATAGAAGTAGGTGTTTCAGAGGAGGCTCTATCCTACTCAGAACTGTGAGATGGTGAAGCCTGCTGCTTCCAGTTCTGCCGAGCCTTGGGTTGGGTTATCCTTTCGGCATGGAAAGAGATCCTTAGCCCAAGCTCGGACATGAGGGGCAGCAAGAGGTCGTTGCAGATGCTCCCCTGCAATAGATGGTAGACCTCCCAGACCAGCTGTGGAACATCTGTCTCATTTCCAAAGGATCGGGGATGAAGATTCTAGAGTAGAGCACATGTGGGCCCTGAATTTCATCCCAAACACTGAAAGCAGCAAAAAAACAAACAAAAAAACAAAAAACCCAATCCAAAACTCTGCTGAGAAAGGAGAAGTGAAGCCCATCCTAGAGCCAAATGCCGGGAACTTCCCTTGTGTGTATATTAGAAATCTCCCAGCTTCCCATGCCCTTCTTCCCAGGGGCAGTAGTGGGGGGGGGGTGCTGGCCTGGCTCAGAATTCCATGACCCCATGGGCAGAGAGCCTCAGCCACCTCTTGCTTGATGGTCCTATGTGTCATCTCAGGACCTGGATTCACAATTTCTTTCTGATACAGAGATAAGCTGACTGGTCACAAAAACACTGGAGACAGCCCAATCTTTCCAAGGAGGGTATGGGAGAAAGGATCAACATCCAGGCCTAAGGAGAGATGGCCGTGCACTGGTGAAGTGTCCATGTCTTAGTACACACCATCCAAATACTGGCGAGACGCGCTATTGATCCTCAGGATTGTTTTTAAAATGCAGTTTCCCAAATAACATGGAAGAGCCCCCTCTCTCTGCAGCTGTATAGAATGACTTTCCCTCAAACATAGCAAATGTATTTTACCCCTTCCACACACCACATACCTATGTACAACAGCACTTGATAGAACCCCAGGGCAGCTACAGAAGGGCCGCCACAAGTTGTCGCCTTGATCCCTACTGGATTTAAGGATGCTTGACTGAGTGAGTAGTCATTCCATGTTGTTCTCTCTCTCTCTCTCTTCCTTTTTTTTTTTTTTTTTTTTTTTTGGTTTTTGAGACAGGGTTTCTCTGTGTAGCCCTGGCTGTCCTGGAGCTCACTCTGTAGACCAGGCTGGCCTTGAACTCAGAAATCTACCTGCCTCTGCCTCCCAAGTGCTGGGATTAAAGGCATGCGCCACCACTGCCCGGCTTGTTGTTCCCTTTTTTAAGAAGGGAGGAAAATATATTGTCCTCAAAATACATAAAATTGTTGAATTTTATGCATTCTTCCTCAAGCCATACAAAATAACAATAGACAGAATGCGACAGGCTTCAGAGGGGGAGAATACAGCTGTCCAAAGCATTATAGACCAAAACACAAACTGAGCTTAACCCATGAGAGACACACAAAACAAGGGTTTGGCTTTTTTTTTTCCTTAACTAACAAACCCAGAATCTGGAGTTCTTAAAGATTGTTTTCAGAGCCTCTGAATGTTAGTCAGATATTCTACCACTGAGCTACACTCCTGCCCCAGATATGGAGGGTCTTTCTTAATGACCTAGGCTGGCCTTGAATTTAGATCCTCCTTCCCCAGCCTCCTGGGTAGGTGGGAGTACAGGCACGTGGTACCGTGTTTCTATATTAAAGAAGGATTTGAAACTGTGCTGCCAATCTGTACTGGGTATGGAGGATCTCTATAGGACACGTGGTCTGGATTTCGGTGCGGAAGGGAGGGGATGGAGAGCTTCATTGAGGTTCAGAGGCAAGGCTTTCTCCTTTTTGAGTGGTCACAGGATATGTCCTTCGGCTCAGGGCGTTCTGTTTGACTTTGGAGGAGATGGGAGCACAAACAGGTTGAGCCAAGGCTTGGTAGTTGCTTGGGACTCCCATGGAGGGTATCTGGAGCCCAGTGCCTGCTCTACCTGGCCAAGCTCGAGACCAGGATGATTCCACCCGTGCTCTGTCTTCTGAAGTTCGCGTCCTCTGACTCAAGAACAAGTCCTCATCTTTTCTTGCCTCTGGCCGGTGAGGCTGGGTCTCTGGGCAGCCTGAGGGTGGATCTTGTGGCTTTCCCATAAGCTCCTTGCCACCCTGGTACCAGCTCTCTGACTTGGCCTGGGCAGCAGAATCTTCAGAAAATCTCTCACGGCGCTGGTTACTTTTGGATCAGAGTGAGGGGCTATCCTGTGAGCCTTCTTATGGGCTTCGCTTTTGTCCTTAAGTGGGAGACCATTGTTTGTTCCTTTGCTCCCCCACTCGCTGTACCCCACAGGATTACATGTCTCCTCCTTGTCTCTCCCCTCTTCCCAGGTATCTGGTCTAAGATAAATGCCCTGATGTCCTCAAAGCCACATAGCCCCCCTTTCTCCCCCTCTGCTGAGTGAATTGAATTCAGCAATATGAATTAGCCTTGGGTTGTCCCTCAGGAGCCTGATATTTGGCTGGTAAAACATTACCAGCCCACGACCCCCAAAGCAATCCATTAATGAGCTCCTAGGCTGGGCACGTGGTCTGAGGTAACAGATGACTTTGGTCGGTGGTTGGAACTTTGAAGACATTGATTTCTCAGACTCACAGGCATTCGTGAGGAGTGAGGCCCGGGCAGGCTCTCCTGCAGTGTGTTTAGTGGGGGCACTTTTATCTTATCAAGCTAAAAGCCCAGGAATAGAAAGTTTTCCATTGGAGGAGGTGGCAGGGACAGGATCTCAGTGGAGGAGGAGGAGGCAGCAACACCCATGAGGTCTCAGGTACCTATTCTGGTCACAGGAAGCCTAGAGCCCTCCACGGGGGCCGGTGACTCCCTCTCTTGGCGCCGGACCTAAAGAAGAGCTATTGATCTGCAGACATCTTAGAATGAGGGAAGGCCCAGATGAGGAGGTGGTGGCTGCCTGCTTCAGCACAGTCACTGTGTGTCTCCAGCGGTTCTTCCAAAGGCTGCCGAGAAGCCATGAGCTGTCCGAAAAGCTCAGGACCCCTCAGAGGCTCTGCAGCAAGGCCCTGGCTCATGGTAGGTCCCAGCCCCTCTGTCTGGAGATGCTCCGGACGAGAGTAGAATGGGTTTTCAGGCTTCCAGGCCTCTGTCTAGTGGCTTTTCTCGTGGAAAAGGAATGTGGAGTCTTTTATGCAGCCTGGTACTTCATAATGAGCTCAGCACCATTTCTTGCTCCCCACCCCCACCCCCGACTCTGCAGAGAGCAAGGCCTAGGTGCTGTCACGTTGGCTGATTGAAGCTGAACAGGCATGGCGGATGGGCACAATCATCCTGGCCCTGTTCAGGCTGTGGATTTTAGAAGGGCTATGGGTAAGGTTTGAGTGGCCACTGGGACCAGGCTTCCTGATCCAGTAGAACCCGGTGTCTTGGAGAGCTGCTACCTTCCATTCGGCCTGTCTTATAGCTTATAGGGCAAGCCTTGTGAAGCAGAGTGAGCAAGGACCAGGGAGTAGCAATGGTTCCTGAGCAGAGCTTTCCTACCCGCTTGGTGAGTGAAAGTGTGAATGGTGTGCAAGGCTGGAAGCTGCTGGGTGGAGCTGTCTAGAAGAGGCCTACCCTCTGGCAGCAACCGCCCCGTTTTCCTTTCTTGAGCACTACTAATTAGGATGAGAATAGTCCTTAGGTGGGGTAGAGGGACAGAGGAGGAGTGTATGAAAGATGAGCGGGAGAGACAATAGCAATCTATTACCTATTCTCGCTGCTGCTGCTGCTGCTGCTGCTGCTGCTGCTGCTGCTGCTGCTGCTGCTGCGACTGCTGCTGCTGCTTCATTCATCCTCCACTATTTCCTGGGTCCAGCAAAGGCTCTGTTAGTGGCAGCTTGAGGCCTCAAGATGGATCTGAGACACTGCTTTCCAGCCAGGGATCTTTCTGCTATGGGTAGCATTTTCTTTTACACTATCGTGGTACTGTCTGCAGAAAACCGGAAACATTTGTATTTATTTTTAGTGTCATTTTTTAGTTTGTTTGTTTTTCCAGACAGGGTTTCTCTGTGTAGCCTTGGCTGTCCTGGAACTTACTCTGTAGACCATGCTGGCCTCAAATTCAGAAATCTGCCTGCCTCTGCCTCCCAAGTGCTGGGATTAAAGGTGTGCACCACCACTGCCCTGCCTATTTTTAGTATCTTTCACTTGCTCCAGATCCCCGTTTGGAGGGATGGACAGAGGAATTAGTCTTTGCAGTGAGGCCCCTGTCAGGGGTTGCTGCCTGGCAGCAGGGCTGGAAGCCTTTGGATTCTGTTCATTGCACTGACCTATGACCTTTTCCTTTGGATGGCTGGAAGCCTTGGAGGGTGCATTACCTTTCTTTGGGCACCCACCCACTTCTATTTCTCAATATGTACAGATGTACATGGAGATTCTAGGTAGTCACAGTATATCTTGATTAAATTGGAACTAAGATTAAATGCTTTATCTGGATCAAAAATTTGGATTTAAGCAACATGGGGTAGTGACAATTTTGGAATTTTGGTTTCTTTTCTTTTCTTTTTTTAAAGATTTATTTATTTATGTAAGCACACTGTAGCTGTCTTTCAACACCTCAGAAGAGGGCATCAGATCTCATTAAGGATGGTTGTGAGCCACCATGTGGTTGCTGGGATTTGAACTCAGGACTTTTGGAAGAGCAATCAGTGCTTTTAACCGCTGAGCCATCTCTCCAGCCCCAATTCTGGTTTCTTTTAAAAACACAAAAATGATGCCGGGCGGTGGTGGTACACGCCTTTAATCCCAGCACTTGGGAGGCAGAGGCAGGTGTATTTCTGAGTTCGAGGCCAGCCTGGTCTACAGAGTGAGTTCCAGGACAGCCAGAGCTACACAGAGAAACCCTGTCTCGAAAAACCAAACAACAACAACAACAACAACAACAAAACCCACAAAAATGTTATAAGAACATGCTTTCGTTTTAATGCCAGGCTTGGGGATTATCCGAGGCAAGGCAGCTGATCATGATTTGCCTCGTGCTCTAGCAGAGGCATGGCTTTGCCGGCTGCAGATAGTTTCTGCAATTGTGTGATGTTTGGAATTCTGGGAACTTTTCAGAGGGTACATAAATGGTAGGGCCCCACAGGTGGGGTTGGCAGGTGGTAGTCATTCAGGGGGCGTTGGTTGCCATTTATTAGTATTTTTGTTCAAAGACTAAACCAAACGAAAGAAATTAGATATAGGGATCTCTAGCTCTCTCCCCTCTATCCTCCTTTCTCTCCTATCTAGTGATAGGGCCTGAAACAAAGATAAAGGGCAGGAAAAAGAAGAACTCACAAAGTAGCAAAGACCAGCTACAATATGGTCTTGACCATGATAAATAATTTTTCCGGTTAAGGTTTTACCTTTTGGAAAATGGAAAATTCATCCTCATCAACAGTCAAATACATACTCGGCTAAGAAGAAAAACAGTTACTAGGTTTCTTGATTTTGATGGTCATTCTCTTTTCTTACACACACACACACAGACACACACACAAACACACACACATAGACACACACACACAGACAGTCTCTCTC
>NW_022196891.1:27647235-27679808 GCF_008632895.1 Mastomys coucha | reverse complement strand
TCTCTCTCTCTCTCTCTCTCTCTCTCTCCTCTCTCTTGTTCCTCTGCTATTCAGCTCAGGGAATTATCCACTGAACAAAAATCAGTCAGGCCGATCAGGACAGCATGAAGTTCAAGCCAATGCTTGATGAATGAAGAAGTGTGCCATACCCTCTGGCAAGCTGCACTCTGGGTGTCTCTAAGTGACATAAAAGCAGGCATGGAAAACCAGTTGAACATAGTGGCTTGCTTTGTCCCAGGAAGGCCCTGTCTGCTCCTGGCCATGAGTAACCCTCTGACTCTTGAGCCAGGCACACCTGTGCACATGTTCTCCATTATACTCAAACCTGCACATTTGGACCTGTTTCTTCTGGCGTCCCGCAGTCTGCATGGAGCAGACAGAATGAAGATTCCTTTTAATTCCCGTTGGCTTGGCTGAGGTCAGTGGGTCACTGACCCCCTCCAGGTTACCACGGAGCTAGTCGAGCCTCTACTTCCTCTCAGAGTTGGTATCTGCTTTAGATACAAAGTAACAAAGTGACCCTTACCTTTTTCTTGCACCATGCCCCTCACTCCTGAGCCCGTGTCCTTCTCTATCGGCTTCCCAGGGAACACTTCTGTCGTCTTGGGGTCCACAGGCATGGTGGTGGGGATCTAAAGCTGGGGAGGGGGGGCTCTGCTGTTTTGCCTTACTTATATGCTTATATGTGGAGTACAGTGATACTTGCTACATCGAGGGAGGCTGAAGGAGCATCTAGCACAGTGGACAATTGACACTGTATCAACCTTCCTAATGCTATGACCCTTTAATACAGTTCTTCATGTTCTGGTGACCTCAACCATAAAATTATTTCATTACTACTTCATAACTACAGTTTTGCTACTGCTATGAATTGTAATGTAGATATCTGATAAGCAGGATATCTGATATGTGACCCCTGTGAGAGGCTCGTTTGACCCCCAAAGGGGTCGAAACCCACAGGTTGAGAACCACTAACACTCCATCCTGGCTTTAGAGATCATACACTGGTTGCTTCTTGCTCAGTTCTTTAAACTTGTCTTCTGTAGTTCAAAAATATTTTCTCTGGTAACTGGATCTCTCCTCTCTGTGTGACCATGCAGGCAGGGTGTGTCTGTATTGAACTCTTTCTTTTGTTCTCTCTCTATGAAGCCTTTTCATATTCTTCTTCCTGTGACACACAATCAGGGACATGTGTCCTGATCGGTGCACACTGGCACTGCCTTGTCCAAAAATTGTTCTGTATCATGGCACGTTCCTCCCCATGACCATGCCGTAAGCACAACCTGGGCCTTCAGGTGTGGTGTCCTGATGACCACTTTCCGCCTTCATAAGCTCATAAAAAATAAGATCCATCTGTCTTCCTTACCATGATACTCCCCTCCCCCACCCCACAAACATTGACTCTTTCCTCCCAGTACCTATTGCTTTCTTCCTACCGTGCGCCAGGGCCTGCACGTCCCTTATCTGCCTACACTCCATCCCCACAACTAATCTCCGCTGTCAGCAACATCTATTTCATGAGGCCATAGTGCCACAGCATAAAGACGCCATTGAATGGGGCATGTCTCTTTAAGGTTACACGCTGTACCATTAGGGAACATTGCATGGGAAAAATATAAATACACTCCCTACAGATAGCCAAGAGATTGCGTAAAATTGAGAATAGTTTAGCAACTGTAAGAGGACTGACTCCATCATGAATTTATTTACCTGCTCTGCTTTACTCTGTGAAATGAGCCCAGGCACTCTACCATGGAGCTAAAGCTAGAGCTAATTTTTGACAGCTTATGAGCAGTATGGTTAAATCTTTGTCAATGGTATGAGTGTTGGAAGCATCCAACAAACACAGAAAAAAAATCTGGGATGGGAAGGCTAGTTCTAGCATTCATGTGTCAGTGCTATCTGCAATGGAAGCCAAAGTCCATGCAAATTATTCTGCTAAATTTACTTATACTGGACTACACACACACACACACACACACACACACACACACACACACACGATGGGGTCATGCTTGCTTCAGGGTAGAATATTCTCAGATCGCAAAGGAGCATAGAACTGAAATGTGCACAAGGTGACCTGTGCTCCTTCTGCCCCCGAGTCACTGACACATGGTGGATGCCGCTGAGTCCCTCCTGCTTTTTGCATGTTCTGCCTGAACTTGTTGCAGACTTGAGCTGTCTCCTGGTTTTTAGCCTATCCCAACAGCCCCCATCTCCAGCCTGGCCTCATGCTATGGCTGCCCTCTGTTGGTGGTGCCAGTCTGGGAACATGCAGTTGCGTTGGTGATAGATGAATGTTCAGGCTGAGAGGCACACCCACCCACACCCACACACACCCACACGCATGGGGCAAGGCTGTGTCTCTGCAGGCCTGCCTGGAAGCCAGCTTCTGCCAGGTCAGTTGGGTGTATCTGGAACAAAGGTACAGGAGGCATATGCAGCATGCCTGGGAATTGAAAAGAAGCCCATCATGAGGCGCTAGTAACTGAAATGTCAAACGTAGAGGCCAGTGGCCTATACTACATCAATGTTGATAATCTGATTTTTGAGACAGGATCTTACCATGTAGCCAAAGCTGGCTAGATCTGCCACGTAGCCCAGGGCTGGCCTCCTCTCATCACCCTCCTGCCAAGTGTTGGGATTATGGGCTTACACCACCACAGCTGGCCCAGATATCTGCTTGATTATCCGCCAAGCAACAAGCCGAGCAAAGAGGTCCCTTAAGAAAGAGTACACATGTCAACTTCACCCAGTCTTGCCCTAGCGAAAGGGGGTCATTGGGAGTTAATGATGACCATAGTCTGGGAGTAAGCTTCTGGGTCACTTCCTCATGCCTCAGTTCTCACAGGCTCCCCAACACCACCCTACGTCCCCAGGACTTTCTCTTCTGAAGCTTGACCTGTAAGATCTGCTTTCATGAAGTCCCCCTTCCCTCTCTGTTTTACATAGCAACTGGACAGCGGAGTCAAACTCAGACTTGTTCAGGTCCAGCCTCTCTTTCAGAGATAGCACGCCTCCTCAGCCAGCTGTCACCTTGCCTGTCTGTGAGAGAGCCAGCAACTTGATCTCCGTTTAGGTCTCTGTTTTACTACTATATCAATCTTTACTGTTGGTTCCCTGGCATGCTTTCTGACCCCCTTACTGTGTGCGTGTGCGTGTGTGCGTGTGTGTGTGTGTGTGTGTGTGTGTGTGTGTGTGTGTGTGTCTGTCTGTCTTTCTGTCTGTGTCTGTCTGTCTCTGTCTTACGTCTCTTCCATGTTTGGGGCATGTAGTGGACTTGTTAGGGGGTGGTCTGCCTTTCTTCCGAAACAAGGTTCATGGGAGACTGTGGCCTCAATCTCCTTCCTGGAAAGGCTGAGATGTAGGTGTCCCAAACTGGCTGTCTGACCCTGGGAGTAGGAAATTTCCATCCTCCTGTTGCTGGGCTCATTAGGAGTTTAGCCAGGAGTGTGAACACTGTATAGGCTGTGTTGATTTGGGCTGTGGTTGTAGACCTCCAGGCCTGGTCGCTGCAGTATGCCTAGCATCCTACTCATCTGAAACCTACTTGCCTAAAAGATCCAGTCTTCCATCTGTCTGCCTCACTCCTTTGGACCAGCCACAGGCAGAAGTAGCTATTAGTGTACCACTGATAAAGGGAGAGTTAGTGTACTACTGATAAGGGAAGAGTTAGTGTACCACTGATAAAGGGAGAGTTAGTGTACCACTGATAAGGGGAGAGTTAGTGTACCACTGATGGAGGGGAGAGTTAGTGTACCACTGATGGAGGGGAGAGTTAGTGTACCACTGATGGAGGGGAGAGTTAGTGTACCACTGATAAGGGGAGAGTTAGTGTACCACTGATGGAGGGGAGAGTTAGTGTACCACTGACGGAGGGGAGAGGTGTTGAACTGTCCTGACTGCCTTAAAATTCAGTGGAAGAGGGCCTGAAAATCAAGAAAATCTTGGCTAGAGCTGAGCATGGTGACATATGTCTGTCAGCTCAGCAGTGGGGAGGCTGAAGCAGGAGGATTATGGATGTGAGTTCAGGGCCAGCACAGACTACCTACTGAGATATATAAAAGCTCCTGGCTAGTGTTAATTACATGCCGAATCAACAAAAATCGGTTATACAACCTCCCACAGAGCTGAAAACACCTGCTGCTGTATATTGAGCAAGTAGGGAGTATCAGGTACCCCTGGGTGCTTTATCTAAACATTCTCTAATATTTCAGAAAATTTCCTAACAAGAAAGCTATCATTACAATTTTTCAGACAAATTGAGGCAAACTGAGGCTGAGTGAGTTCTAAATTTAACTTAGAGAAACTGTCTAGACATCTCATACCCAGGTTGGGGCAGGCTTCATGTTCAAATTCTGACCCATGTGACTCCAAGGATGACTCGAGTCATATCCACTCTCCAGCACCTGGCTGAGTGCTGTAAGGGCCTCCAGCTGATCCATGGCTGTTGAGTAGAGGTACTGGTGCCATCCTATAAGGCACCTGGTGCTAGAGTGTCCTGTCCATCCTGACATCACCAGGAACGGGGTGCAGAGGGCTACTTCCTGCTGGAGCAGAAGAAAAAGTACTTGTTACTCCAGTGCTTTCTTTAGCCCCAGCCTCCCTAACCCCATTCAAGGGGGATCCCACCCTAGCCAGGAGGAGGGGAACCAGGATGAAGTGGAGATGCTATTGAAGTGAATGTTATTGCATGACCAAACAGGACTGCTGCACAGCCGCCACGCGTGACTGGTCGCCACGCTCCAGCCGCTGCCTGCTGGCAGTGAGGCTGCCAGCTAGTAACCTTGCCTCTTGCCTCTTCCATTCACCGTCACTCCAGCTCTCAAGTAGAGGTTGATTAAAGGAGCTGGAAACGAATGTCTGAACAAAAGCCCCTCGCGTGGATGCTTCTCGAAGTTTTGCTTAGAATTATTAAAACCTGGAAGCAACCAAGACCGTCTCCAAGCAGACGAACAGCGAGCATGGTACATCCAGACGGTGGAACATTGTTAGACAGTTAAAAGAGACGAAGCAATCAGGGCCATAAAACAGAGGAGACTTAAACGCTTCCCATTTGGTGAGAAAGCCGATCTGGTAGGGTTACATATTGTATTATGCCAATTTTGTGATAGTCTGAAAAAGACACGACTGTTAAAAAGTTAGGGGATGGGCCAGGCGGTGGTGGCGCACGCCTTTAATCCCAGCACTTGGGAGGCAGAGACAGGTGGATTTCTGAGTTCGAGGCCAGCCTGGTCTACAGAGTGAGTTCCGAGACAGCCGGGGCTATACAGAGAAACCCTGTCTCGAAAAACCAAAGGGGGAAAAAAAGTTAGGGGATGGGCAAATAGAACACAGAATTTTGAGACAGGAAGAGCATGTTTGCCATAACCATGAGCACGTGTCCAGGTTCACCGAATGCGCAGCACTGTGTGAACCTGGATGGCCTCTGGGCAGTTGTGAGTGTGGGTTCATGAGCTGTAACAAATGCACCCCATGGTGGGCTGTTTATAACAGGCTGGCCATGCACATGCAGGGGTGGGGAGTTATAAAGAAAATGTACTTCCCGCTTAACTTGACTGCAAACCTACAGCTGCCTCAAGAGAGCCTACTTTCAAAAATATAAGTAGAAGGATACATTGTGCAGCCCAGCATGGACTGTGTAAGGTCCCATTATGGACTGTGTAAGGTCCTATAGGAGAATTCTCTGGATACATTGCACAGCTCAGTGTGGACTGTGTAAGGTCCTATAGGAGCACTCTCTGGCAGAGAACAGTGGTACCCAGCCATTATCGCTGTTTTTTTTTTTTCTTTTTTACAGTGTCCTAGTCGGGGTTACTTTTTGTGGGGGGTCTTTGCAAACACCACAGCCAGCAGAGTAATGATCTGTGTGAGGGAAGAAGGAAATCTTCTCACGCAGTTCAACATGACTTAGTAGCTGCTATTTCCGACTTCTAGAGTCTGACCCTGGGAAGTTTACTTTAGGCATATCTGAGTACAGCACAGTTTGAAAAACAATACAATCCCAAGGAGGCATAATTACATGGAAACGCTTCTCAAAGGACCCGGCCCTTCTTCCACGAAGATAGGTTCTATGGACAGGCTGCATGTATTATCTTAAAGGCCTAGGGGGAGGATCTGCTGTGGTCTTAGTCATACAGACAGCATAGAGGTCATCTAGACTATTAGATATCTCCAGTCCTGGTTGCCTGAGCTTGTCTGGCCCTACAGGTAACGCAAATCACCAGGCTGTTAGCCATCTCCATTCCCAACCTTCTGGGTGGAAAAACAGCTAAGACATCGTTTCCCTTGAAAAGAGAACCTGTGTGGTCAACATTCCTGTTTCCCTAGTGCTACCTGTGGGTTCAAGGACCTTTGTGCTCCCAGCCACTAGTGCTACGATGAAACACCATGAACCAAAGCAAGTTGGGGAGGAGAGGGTTGATTTGGCTTCACTTCCACACCACAGTCCATCACTGGAGGAAGTTAAGGCAGGAGCTCAACCTGAGAAAGAACCTGGAGGCAGGAGCTGATGCAGAGGCCATGGAGGGATGCTGCTTACTGGCTTGTTCCTCATGGCTTGCTCAGCCTCCTTCCTTCCTTCCTTCCTTTCTTCCTTCCTTCCTTTCTTTTTTATTTTTTGTTTTTGTTTTTGTTTTTGTTTTTTTGTTTATTTTGTTTTTTCAAGACTGGGTTTCTCTGTATAGCTCTGGCTATCCTTGAACTCACTCTGTAGACCAGGCTGGCCTTGAACTCAGAGATCCACCTGCCTCTGCCTCCCAAGTGCTGGGATTAAAGGCGTACCCCACCACCACCCGGCTCAGCCTGCTTTTTTTTGAACCCAGGATCACCAGCCCAGGAATGGCCCTATTTACAATGAGCTGAGCCCTCCCCTATCAATCACTAATTAAGAAAAATGCTCTGTAGGCTTATCTACAGTCTGATCTTACAGAGGTATTTTCTCAGTTGAGGCTCCCTCCCTCTCTGATGACCTTAGCTTGTGTCAAGTTGACAAACAAAAAAACAAAAAAAAAAAAACTAGCCAGCATACATGGTATATTTCCCATTAGTAAAAATTATATATCCATTGCAGAACCACAGACAACTTAGACACTATAGAGAGAGGATCCACACCTGAAATCCCTCCCACCCCCTAGGCCTTCCTTGCAGGCACTTCTCTGCGTATGGCATGTATAGAAGCATGCATGCGTTTTTTTTATGATTAGGCTCATGAGACACAACCATTTCCTCTTTCGTGTTGACCAGAGTTGAGCTGCATCATATATGATAGTCACGTTCCAGTTCATGGAGAAATAAGTCATGCCAGTTGTGAGTCAACTGCGCATGGATGCTTTGACTATTTGTAGTGATAAGGAGCTTTGGGCCGAACATCTTAGTAAGATCTATTTAGGTAGCAGACACACCCTTAGGAGAGATCTCTGCAGGAGCTGAGGCCTCACATACCAATAGAGTGTTTCCTCACGTCTCCACACCTGTTTATGAGACTTTTCCTGGGGCAGATGTGACAACTACTCACCCTAGAGAGGGACTCACCAAACACCAGCTTGGTGAGCCAGTGAGTTTTTATTGGGGTCATTAGTAACAATATGGGTGAGGGGTTGCCTTAACAGCAGCAGGATGCCTCGAAGGCACTCAAAGGCAGCTGCTTCACTGTGTAGCCTACCTGACAGGCGACAAGCCTACCTGACAGGCGACAAGCCTACCTGACACATGTGATGAGTTACATAAGCTGCATCCTTAAGCTCTGTGCTCAATATACAAGCAGCCAGCAGGGCCCGGGATCTCCTCTCTGCCACAGAGGGCATCATCTGTCTCCGGCCCTGGCTGGTTTTCTGCATCTGTAACCTTGGAGAAGGGGTCCTGCTAAACCTGGCAAGTTTTAGCCTACCCAGGCATGCGCCCCTCTGTCTCATGGGCACCCCAACCTCTTCCCTCCAGGAGGGAATGTTTCCATTCAGAGGAGACTCTCCTGTGAACATGACTGTGAGCAGCAACTTTCTTTTCTAAAACTAGAGCAGAATTTTAGAAAATTGAGTGTTGGGGGAGGGGAGGGGCGAGAGATTAGAAAAGAAGGGAAATCCCAAGGCAGCAGAGGTCCCTCTTCAGGAAGGTTACCTCATCTGGCTTTACGGGACATCCAGTGTCTCCTTCTGAGTAGCTGAGACATGGGCACTTTGCCTAGACTGGGGCTGGGGGAATGGTAGGGCCCCTGAGGAGGTGTCGGGACCTGTTGCTTCAGGCCTCGGTAGAGGTCTGGAGGTTGGCAACACTAAAGGGATGTGTACAGACAGGCTTTTGGATGCTTGATGCTGTGGCAGCCAGCCACTCTGGACTTGGATTTTAGACTGCTAATAAGAATAGCTAGCTAGTATTTATTGAGCTTCAGGGTGTACCGGTGGTTGCGGTATTCATGTACAGTCTCACTGAATACCTCACTGAATGAGGTAGGGACTACCACCTCCGCTTAAAACAAGGATCCTGAGGCATGCAGGAGTTAGCACAGTAGCCTGGGCGTCTTAGCATCATGGCACTCTGGGCTCTCACCTTCAGCTAAAAGCCAGGTGCTTCCTTCTTCTGCTGGCACTACCAATTTACCTAAGACTCCTTTGAAGCATCCTGGTGGATCAGCTTTACCAATGCCAGGCCGGAGATTTGGAAGTGCAGCCCTGGGGACTTACAGGGGACAGTGCTGTAGCCACAAAGAGAGTATTCCCATCTGTTACAGGGCTGGAGGGGCGCGGTGGGACAAGTAAAGAGAGCTAGAGAGCAAAGTGGAGACCATAGGACAGTCAGGGGCAGGCTGCAGAGGCGAAGTGAGCCTCCGGGTCTTAGAACGGTCACAGCTGGTTCAGCCCAGGGGCTTCAGGACTAGGAGGAAACCCAGCGCAATGAGAAAAGGATTGTCTGAACAATAAGAACAGCCACCCCAACTTGTTCTGAGAGCAGAGACAACCCTTACTCCACTTAAGAGTTTGTGTAAATCAGTTTTCCCGGTGCCCATTGTCTGTTCAGATTTCCCGGTGGTACCTGATGCATTATTTTAAAACTAAAATCTCCCCATGTGTCTGGCAGAGTGTTGGTAAGGCTGGATTACCCGTCCATAGCTTGGGAAGTTAAGAAGTTCAGACAGCAGGGGAGAGGAAAGAGGAGCATGGGAGGGAATATTAGCTTGCGGCTTTCAGGTTCTGGGCTAACTCAAGACATGAGAGCTCCATTTAATCCTCAGAATGGCTCCATGAACGACCTACTGTGATTCTCATTGTATAGTTGAGATTAAGGCTCCGAGAAGTTCAGCAGCTCAGGCTCTGTCACAGAGCTGGTTAAGGAGAATCTAGAGGCCACAAAGTCTCATCTGGCTCTATTATGCCATAGTATAGGCCAGGTAGGACTGGTCCTGAAGCATAGGGTAGGACATAGGGGACAGCGTGGTTGATCTCTCAGAAGGCCTAGGATGCCCGAAGGTTGGTAGTGGCTTCAAAAGTCAGAGGCTGTCCACACAGGAAAGAGGGGGATCTTCGCTGACTGAAGTGACTTGGAAGAGCCAGTGGGTACTATGTAACTAGGTCCTGTGTCCTTGGGGGGCCTGAACAGGAGGAGCTGAGGGCTAGAGAGGAAACACTATATTATCTCCCTATCTGGTGTCCAGCTACTTTGTGGATGCTCAAATGCAACACATCTGGTTTAGAAAAATGAGCCATTTGGGTATTGCCATTACAGCAGAGAGTGTGTATGTGTGTATGTGTGTATGTGTGTGAGCCTTCTGTGTGTGAACACTTTGCATATTGTAAATTTGAGAACTAGGGTGGAGCACCAACTAGCTTAGGCGTCTCTGGGAATTATGAGGACATTTGCAGCATCTGCATTTGGAGAAAATTGTCTCCCAGCATATGGCTCCTGCTGCTGGCTTTCCCTCCTCTTAGTGCAGTTAGTAGATGCAATGTTGTTGCCACACACGGTTTCTCATGGCGTCTGAGCCTAACTCTCTTGTTTGAGATGGTAACCTGTGTGCCAAAGCCAAGAGCTGGCTGTTCTTGGGGTAGGTAGGTGGCCCCAGCTTCAGTCCACCCATCCATGGCCCCTGACCTTCCAATCTGCCGCTGATCTCTGAAGCTGGTGTCCATGGGAACCTCCATCTGTTTGGACTTAAGTACTGTGTTTTCCCAGGATGGCCTGGAATCTCTCAAGGTTGATCTATACTTTCTGCCAAAAGGCCTAGCTCTCAGGACCTGGTATGGGGCCCTATGTGGAAACAGGGCCGTTGTGGATATAATTGTCAAGATGAGGTCCCCCTGGAGTACAGTGAGCTACTGATTCTGTCTGACCAGGATTCTTTTGAAGAAGACAGACTTAATAGGAGAAAGTCCTGAGACAATGGTGGCATAGTTTAGAGGTGTATAGCTACAAGCTACCAAATTTGCTACTGTCTGTGAGACCTCAGAACCCCAGACAAGGCAAGAAAGATTCCCATTCATGCTAAGACCCTGTAAACAACTTGAGGAGCCAGTTAGTTCCTGCTGTAGGCAATGGTAAGCATGAGGAGATAAGAGAAAACATGTAGGTTGGTCCTTCTCCTTCTACCCTGTGGGTTCTGTCGACCACACTCAGGTCATTGAGCGAGTTCCCTTTTCCTCCTGAGCTGTCTCAGTAACCCTGGCGATAGCTGTTCTACGGCTGACACCACTCAAGTCAGAGATGCCAGCACATCCATGTCTGTCTCTACTCTCCTCACAGCTGACGGGTAATGGAATCGACACAGGTTCGCATTAGCAGGTGGGTGGGGTCTACACACACGGGGGTTTGGTTCAGCTTTAAAGGTTGAACAAAACGATACCATTTATAAGAAAATGGATAGAGCTGGAAATCATGCTGAGTGAAGTCAGACTCAAATAAATATCTCTCATGGGTAGAGTCTAAATCACGTAGAGAGGGAGTGGAGTTGGGGGTAGTGAGGGGAAAGGAAGTAGGATTCTCCAAAGGGAGCAAGAAGACAGAACATGATGTGTGAGCATGAAAATGCTACAATAAAACCCATCGTTCTGTAAAACCAATATACACTAATTAAATGGTCAGAGCTTGGGGTCATTGCTCCCTAATCTCGTGTTGCCTCTTGATGGCACATTTGTCCTCACTCTTCAGTGATGGCAGGCCTGGGTCTCCTCTAATGAGGGTGCCTCAGCTGGCTGCAGTCACTCCTTCCCTTCCATGCCTTGAAGGCTCCTTCATCCTAAGCCTGTTTTGCCTTTCTTAACTCACAGGTATCTGCCTGAAACAGCTTCCAACATCTGTACAAAGCGGGGCCTGACTTTCAGCTATTTTTCTCGAATTAGTTGTATTTTCCTGTGTATCCTGACTGTTCCCTGGTCCTGAGAGTCCTGCTTTGGTTTGGTGTTTGTTTGTTTGTTTTTCCAATAAATAACCACCTTTGTTTTTTCCATACCCCAGTGAGCTTACACAGTATCTGGAGAGAGCAGCCCTTATACCAAGTGCCAGGTGGGTTGTGGGGGTGCTGAACTGGGGTAACTCTAGTTAGCTTCCAGAAGTGACCAGGGACCAAAGCTTAAAATGGCAGAGAAAGCCAACCGGATGCAGTCCTCCTTGCCCAGGACTGGAACCACGGAAGCCGTAGTAACCCTTCAGCATCTTGACCTAGGTCTATAACTACACCAGCTCCCATGTCCCCTGAACCCACACAAGTGACTGTTCTCATCCCATGGTGACAACAACATCTTCCATGTCTCTGGGGACTGTACTCTGAAGCTCACGCCTGATTTCAGGGGACAGTTGCTGGTGGGGCTGCAGTCGAAGCAGTTCCAGGAGGGCCTCCTTCTGCTCTGTGGCCAGGTCAGCCTTGGAGCACTGTGCTAGTGTTAGCAAGCACCGGTGCCAGAGCATGGGCAGCTGGAGCTTCTCTGTCCAGAAGGCCAGAAAATGGAAGACCAGAGCATCGAGCACCTGGTGGGGCAATGCATACTTCTTATCCAGCATCAGGCGCAGGAAGATGCTGTTGGCACCGCTGTATTCCATCTCAGTGGTCTTCAGCAAGGCTGCCCTGGAGTGCAGCCCAGGGATAGAGCACTTGGTGATGATTGCTGCCCACGATGATGCTTCTCGGAGGGTACAGGTGCCAGACTCACACGGCGGGATCAGGATTCCTTTGAGCCAGGCTCCAGGCTTGAACAGGGCCTCCTTGAGTGCCAGATAGAGGTGAAAGTTGAGTCGTTTGTATTCAGCAATGTCATCTCGCACTCGGCGAAGCAGGACAAGGTTGTAGAAGCACTGGGCCATGCGCTCCTTCAGGTTAGAGGCAAAAATCCTGGTGGCTTGATAGCTGGCAGCTGCAGTTCAGGCCTCAGGCTCAGAGACCTAGAGGATCTGCTCCCAGTTGGACAGTGTAGGGATGATCTTAAAAGCCTTGGGCAGTTTCCCACTGCGGTACTTACATAACACCTCCCAGACTCCTCTGTAGACTTCCAGGATCCGGGGATCCAGCTGAGGCATAGGGAAGCCCGATACCTCTGACATCACAGTCTCCACCTCTGTCTACTTCTCAGCTTCTCCATGATGATGTCAGCCAGGGTGCGCCTGATGGGAGGGTTCTTGTTCATGAACATTTCAATGGCACGCTCATCTTCAGGGTCCACGACCACCTCTGCCTGGTGGTCCATCCCGGTCATTTTGACTGCCTTCTCCAAGGCAACCTCATTCCTCATCCTCCTCATCCGATCCATCCTGTGGCACTCCCAGCCCCAGCCTCTAGGTGCTGGGGTTTTGCCAGCCGATCTCCAGTCCCATGTTCAGTCTCGAGCTCCTCCTGCTGTTGCCGGGCTTGCTGCAAAATCTGTCTGCTCAACCGGGGTCCCACATACTCTTCCTCCCCTTTAATCCCTGCATCACCATTTTTCTTGGGTTCCCGCATGCACTGCATCCCCAGTTAAAATCTGCTCGGCCAGAGGTGCATGCCTCACCTGGTTTCTGGCCCCACGTGTCACCTTGAATTTGGGCATCTGTCAAAAAACTTGCCCACAAGGTTTACATGCGTGAAACTGGCTAAAGGCCAAGCCTGCACTCTGTTTGTTTTCAAGACAGGGTATCTCTGGGTAGTCCTGGAACTCCCTCTGTAGACCAGGCTAGCCTTGAACTGAGAGAAATCCATCTGTCTCTGCCTCCGAGTGCTGGGGATTCAAGGCCTCCGCCACCACTCCCCTGCTGCGAGTCCTGTGTTGGAGGCTATTTGACTACATCGTGAATCCCAAGATTGTCAACTAAAAAAAAAAAAAAAAAAAAAAAAAACCCTGTTGTGGTGTGGCTCAACCCTAGGGCATATCTTTCATGCAAGAGCTAAATAAAGTCAACCCTAGGTCAAGAGGCAGAGCAAGCAACCAGCTGACGGGGAGTGAGTGTACGTGATCAGAAAGGGGGGTCTTTGAGTTGAAGGGGATTTAAGACAGCGTAGAGGAGGGGAGGGAACTTTGCCTTCTGGGACATCGGTGGAAAGTAGGAAGGTCAGCTGGGAGCTCTCTCTGCCTCTCTGAGCAAGCAGGCTTTTGCAGCAGCTCAGGCTCCTGAGTCTTCATTGCTAAAGTCAAACGGCTGGGTTTTTGTTTATTTTATAAATAAACAAAACAGTCCTCTCTTACTTGTACTAACGTCTTAGGCTAGTACCGAGTATATGGCAGTCCAGGCCTTTGTACGTGGATGCTTCAGCAGAGATGATGGCATCTACATGGCCCAGTTTTCACCCAGGATCTGTCTTCCTGTGTCCGAACTGAACACCAGATAAAGGTTATAAAAATATAATAGGACACCAGGGACAGAGGTTGACAGAAAGGGGGCTCTGGGGCTAGCTCTAGGGGTCCCCTGGGACACGGCCAAAGCTTTGGGACATGGAGCGCTCAAGGCCCACCCCCCGCCCTGTAGGACAGTTTCTGTGTGTAGGGGTTGGTGGTACAGAGGCTCAGATGTCACCAGTGCTGGCCTGGACGCCCTGGGTTTTCCAGGGGCTGGGAAGTATGAAGATATATTCAAGGAGTTTCACTGCCACCATGACGACGATATATTAGAGTGACTAATTATTAAATTATTATTAAAGTTACTGGGTGCATGTACACTCCTTGTTTTTATTTCATGGTTATTTTGTTTTGTTGAGACAGGGAACCCACTATGTGGACCAGGCTGGCCTTGAACTAGGCCTTCTAAGCTAGGCTAAGATTAAAGGTATGTGCCGCCACAGGCCACTTTTCTAAAGGGCGTGGTGGTACACGCATTTCCTGAAATTCCAAACCTGCTCTTGAAGTCTTCCATTCCTAGCTCATCTAGTTCAGTTTCAGAACTATAAAAAAAAAAACTTTCCGAGGTGTTGGGGCATGTGTGCCAAAGAGAGGTAGTGAAAGAGAGCAGGCCAGGTGCATAGAATATGCCATATGCCAACCATGGCAGACACTGCCAGAGGAAGAGAGGAAACCATGTGCTCTCTGGAGGCCTGCCCTCTACCAACACAGTGACTTTCACCGTGGAGCTGCAGTTTCTAGCCCACCCTCTTCTTCATGTCCCCACTTTTTATTTTGACTTTGGAACATTGTTCAGCACTCAGAGCATGACCAGAAACCACACAGGTGTGTCCCAGAGTTGAGCCCCAAACAACCCCACCCTTTATGGGCTTTGTCAAACAAACACAGTCTTATATTATCAGAAACCAGCATTCCTGGATGCTACGAGTGAGCTAGCCCTCTGTGCCCTTTACCCACTGAGGGTGAACTCTCTTCACTGAGCTGTGTGTCAGCCATTGGAGCTCCAAGACACTTTTGGAACCCTGAAGGTGCATGAGGAGGCCTCAGAGGACTGACTCATCCCTTATGACTTCTGTTGGTTGTCACCCCACCCCACCCTACCCTCCACCTTGACACAAGCTGGGGTCATCTGGGAAGAGGACACTTCAGTTGAGAAAAATGCCTCCGTCAGATTGGCTTGTGGGCAAGTCAGTGGACATATCGTCTTGATGGATGACTGATGTAGGAGAGCCTAGCCAGTTATGTGTGGTGCCACCTTGGGGGGAAGGTGGTCCCACGTTGAGTAAGCTATGGAGAGAGTCTTAGTGTTCTATTGCTATGAAGAGACACCATTACCAAGTCTTGTCGGGGAAAGCATTTAATTGGGGGGGGGGTTGCTCACAGTTTCAGAGGGTTAGTCCATTATCATCATGGCGGGGAGTGTGGCCGCAAGTAGGAAGACATGGTGCTGGAGTGGTCACTGAGAGCTTTACATCCTGAGCTACAGGTCGGGGGTAGGAGTAGGGGTGGAAGGTGGGATGGGGACTGCAGTGTGTAAGGAGGAGACACTGGACCTATTGTGGGGTTTTTAAGCCTCAAAGACCACTCCCAATGACACACCTCCTCCAACAAGGCCACACCCCCTAATCCTTCTAACCAGTTTGCCAGCTGGGGACCAAGTCTAGAGCGTCTCTGAGGGCCATTCTCATTCACACTATCGTAAGGAGCAAGCCAATCAGCAGTGTTCCTCCAGGGCTTCTGCTTTAGTCTCTGCTTCCAGATTCCTGCCCTGGTTTCCCTTCATCATAAGCTATAAACTTAAATAAACTCTTTTCTCCTCAGGTTGCTTTGATATTAGTGTTTAGTTACATCAATGGAGAAAAAAAAAAAACTAGGAGGATTCCAGGCAAGAGCTAAAGAATGGGACACTGACCGCTTTACCTCAGGGCCTGAGGGATATGCACAGAGCTGTTACCTCAGGAAGGTGGACATGAAGTTAGACCATGGAGGAAGAAGAATACGGAGGTCTGGAATCTGTCCCTGAATTTGTCAGGGTCTCTATATAAGGACTAGAGCCTGGGGGCTCATTTGGGGGAGATTTAAGGAGGCAGCTGGGGACGGCAGGGATCACATTCTGGAATTCCTCAGCTGAGTGGGAAGAAAACCAGCTGCCTCAGGACCCTAAGAGAGAGTCTGCTGCTTGGCAGCTTGGAGAAAAAGAAACCAAATGTGCCAAATTTGAAATCTGGGTAGATAGAAAGGATTCTCAGGGTGCCTGAACCATCGTCCTCCCACTTCCAGGTCGTCTGTGCAAGCCCAGGCTTTGAGGTCCCTGCCGTAATACCCACCTGCTCTGGCTTACGGGCTTCTCAGTCAGAGAAGGCAGTAAGTGGAGAGCTAGGCTCTGACGGAGCTGTGGCACCTCCAGGACAAGGGACCACAGCTGACCCAGCAGCCATCCGTGGGAACCCTGTCTCCCGCCAGCCCCGCCCTCCTGCCCTTTTCTCATCCTTCCCCTGGCTGAGTCTCTCTGCCTCCTGGCCCCTTGGACTGCTCCTTCCCTTTGTCCAAGGGAGGCTTTCAATGAAAGTCCTGAGAAACAGGCAACAGGAGTGTATGCTCTGCCCCTTGCGGTGTGTGCCACCGCGTACCTCCTTTTCAATCTCTGGGAGTTTCCTGTGTCTGAGGAAGTCCCTGGATGAAAGTCTAATGGTTCTTTTCAATTCTGGACATTCAGTCTCTACTTCCATGGATGAGAGCACAGCCTTTGGAAATGTACACCTTTCCCCCAGTTTGGGATATCGTCAGTGGACTATTCCACTGGGGTTAAAAGAACCACCAACATTTTGGATCTAGACAAGGCCAGAGAGATAACGCTTATGATAACGACTCTGCCTTTGGGGTAACTTTAATGCTTGCAGGCATACTGTCTGATGCCGGTAGAAACATCTTTACGACACGGGCTGGAGAATACCTGTTTTATAGATTGACAAAGGGAGGCTTTTCTAGGGATATATGGCCTCTGGTTATCAATATGAATTAGTAGGATGGGCACTATATAGCCAGATGATCTGACTGTGAAGAAATCACTGAGGACTCCAGGTCCCAATAACGAAGGCAGGGTCACAAAGGATAGTGCAGGCGGAAGCGGTCTGCTCGGGTGTGAAGCATTTGCTGCGACCATTTGCTGCAGCGCAGAGGTCAGGCATCACCCTCACACGGTCCCCCTGCGCTCCCCTCCCCTCTTCTGCGCTACACTGCCCTTCCCATCAGCGCTAAACACAGCCCCAGTTTCTCATGGGTGGAGGAGGTAGACATCTACCTGACCCCTGATCTCTCTGATTCCCTCCCTCTAGATTGTAAATTCACCTGCCATCCAGAGTGCCGCAGCCTGATCCAGCTGGACTGCAGACAGAGGGAAGGCCCTGCCCTGGATAGACGCTCTCCAGAAAGCACCCTCACCCCGAACTTCAACCAGGTAAGCAGGGGAGACCACAAGCCAGGCCGGAGAGCAGCCCCCGTGGGTGGCACAAGTCCATACATACAAGCTGTTCTCTGGCCAGATGGAGCCTCAGACACACCCTTCCACGGGGGTCTGGGGAAGTGGCAGGGAGAAGCCTGCCCTGCAGATTTCTCCAGGAAGTCTATTTGGCCCTAGGCTCTGATCCAGGTATGGGTGCAGGTAGGAGCAGAGTAGCTCCTAGAGAAGTTTCTAGAAGGCCTGGAGCTCCACACATCATCTTGCCTTTAGATCATAGATCCTTCCAGATTTCTCAGACCAACCTTCAAAGGGGCTGGGCATGTGTTCTTTTCTCTGTGGAAGCAATGGGAGTACGGTGTCCTCAGTGGCTCATGATTCTGAGGTTTGCAAAGCACAGAAATGGCCGTGCGTCTGAACTGTAATGTTTAGGGTTTGGGATGTAGGGGAAAGTGTGTATTGATTGTTGTGTTAAGTAGTCATCGAATATCTGTTCTGTAACAAGGGCTGTTGAGGATAGGCATACTAAATGATAACTTCAGAATGGTCCACAGAGAGCTTCCATGCTGGCTGCGGAGCTGTGGCACAGCTGACTGGCAGATACCAGGACACGTGTGCAATAAGTATCAGCCAAGTGTTTGGGTACACTGTGTAATTGTTTCTGCTAACAGGAAAAAAAATCAAGGAAGGCTTCCCGAAGGAGGTGAAATTTGATGTGAGCCTTGTCCTTCAGGTTGAGCACTTACTGGTCAGGGAAGTTAAGTGTGTCCTAGGATATTATTTATTTATTAATTTAGCAAGGTTTTAAGTGTCCACTCTGGGGGACTTAGTGATCCACTTAAGAAAAAAAAAATGGCTCTTTCCTGTCTTGTGCATACCAGCAAGGTGAGGAAGGAGCAAACTCTTTGACTGTGAGGAGGGATGATTGCATGCACAGGCATGATGGTGGACTCATGAGCAGTCTCAAATCCCCACAGCCTCCAGGCATGTGCGCTGCCTGGCACTCCTGTGGCCGTTCCCAGGTCCCCCACTGTCCCTGTGCCTGCTCCCGTGGAAAAGCATTCTTAAAAAACAAGCGTGATATGTGCTTATAAGGGATAATAGCAACCGGGTCCTAAGCTGTACATTGAAAGCCTCAATGCCCCCTCTTCAGTCTTAGGGATCATGGCGACGCAGGCCGTCTGCGGCCAGGCCTCTGGGAACAGCCTGGCCTCCACGTGAGACCTGAGAAGCACCGATGAGCAACACAGACTTCTGTCTTGTGTTCTGTCTTGTTTTGTTTTGCTTTGCTTTTTGTTTTGTTTTGTTTGTTTGTTTGTTTGTTTGTTTCCTGCTGCTGGCACTGGAACCTGAAGCTTGCTGGGCCAGTTCTTTGACTGAGCTTCCCCGGGGCAGCCTGTTAATGAACATTCCCTTAAAAGACAGAGGGCGAATAGTGTACTGTCCCTAAAAGGGTCTTTTTATGGATTTTTGGGTTGTTTTTGTTTTGTTTTGTTTTGTTTTGTTGTTTTGTTTTTGCTTTTTTGTTTTTGGAAACGGGGTTTATTTGCATAGCCTCGGCTGTCCTGGAACTTGATCTATAGACCACGCTGGCCTCACTGGCCTCTAACTCAGAGATCTACCTGCCTCTGCCTCCCGAGTGCTGGGATTAATGGTGTGTGCCACCACTGCCCGGGCCCTAAAAGTGTATTTAAACAACCACTTTCCCGGTTTCTCTTCCTGTTCGCGTACTGTCAAGTCTCTTCTTTCTGCTCCCAACCTTACCCAGCCCCCATCCTGGATCCTGGTTCCCTACTACCTGGATCTGTGTCTTGGGGTCTCTCATACTCTGAGAAGCTGCAGAGGGAAGTGATGTGCCCTCTTTCCTGAGACATCTGGCCATATCTGGAGATGGTTTGGTTTGTCAGCTGGGACCTAGTATGTAGAGGCCAGGGGTTCTGCTAAGTCAACTGCGTGTTGCAATTTAAGTAGCAGAAAGGCAGGATGGCAGCAGCTGGCCCCAAATGTCAGCTGTGCCGAGGTGGAAAAGCCTCTGTAGGTTGTGGGCCAGCTCCCAGGGCTGTGGACAGAAGGTTGGGAAGGGCGCGCGCGGACACACACACACACACACACACACACACAC
The DNA here is from genome assembly GCF_008632895.1 of Mastomys coucha. NCBI lineage: Eukaryota > Metazoa > Chordata > Mammalia > Rodentia > Muridae > Mastomys > Mastomys coucha. The sequence continues at coordinate 27,660,442 of NW_022196891.1, read as the reverse complement.
ACACACACACACACACACACACACACGGTCTCTTTCTCAGAATGATGGCCAGGAGGGGAGCTTTCCAGCAGCTCATCAGACAACAGAGCTCTGTCCTCCTTGGAAGAAAAGGCATCTTAGAGCCCCCTGGCTAACTGAGCCATGGTTGTCTATCACAGAAATGGCTCTGCAGCATCACGGAGATGTGAGAACAACTGCATAGTACCAGCGGCCCCCAGCAGCAACAGCTTGTGTGGGTCGAGGTTGCTGGGTGCTTGGCATGTGCCTTGGACAGGCTTGGCCCTGGCCTTTCAGTAGAGTGCCCCGCCCGGCTGTGTGGGGAAAGGCAGGTCCTGATCCGGGCTCTTTGCTTCTTCTAAGAAACCTGTTTGTGGTGATTTCCTCCTTGGCTTGGATTCTGTTACATAAGAATGGCAGGTACTTTCTTTTGTCTGCCTGGTGTTGCCTGGCTGAACTAACTCACCTCCTGCCACCTTCCTGAGGATTTATTGAGGGGGCCTGAGCCTGAGCTCAGCTAGGTGAGGGCCCAATCCGGGGGTCTATTGTGAGGTCTCAATACGGGGGCATTTCTCATTCTTGCTACTTAAGGGAAAGACGAAAGTAGATTTTTCAACAGCTGGAAAGAAGCAGCCTTAGATGAATTTTCATGTATTCCACTGTATAAGCATTTACGTGTGTGTGTGTGTGTGTGTGTGTGTGTGTGTGTGTGTGTGTATTGAAGCTGGAGTCTGTGCACTCACAAGAGGCACTCATAATCCACTACTGAACTGCAACTCCCAGCCCTTCATACATTTTTCAAAATATGACTAAGATCATCCTACGTATAGTATTTGGCTTTCATCTTTTAAAAGCAATAATGGCCGGGCTGTGGTGGCGCACGCCTTTAATTCCAGCACTTGGGAGGCAGAGGCAGGCGGATTTCTGAGTTCAAGGCCAGCCTGGTCTTCAGAGTGAGTTCCAAGACAGCCAGGGCTACACAGAGGAAACCCCGTCTCGGAAAAACAAAACAAAACAAGCAAACAAACAAAAGGCAATAATGGCCAATTTCTGACTATCTCAGCAGAGGAAGGAAGAAGGGAAGGCAGATGTGGGAGGGCAGGATGGCTTAGAGCCTCAGCTGCAAACTCCTGAGGCCATGTGGTCCCTGAACCCCCTCAGGAAGGCATGACAGTTGCCTGCTTCTGCAAGTCAAAAGATCAGTGGCTTTATGAGTCTTTCCAGGGACCCTGAAGCCTCATGCCTTCCCCTAGGCACCCTGAGTGTGATCAGACATACCCACTGCAGGCATTAAAAGTGCTCTTATTATGTAACCCCAGTGCACCCACAATGAAGCAGCCTCGCCTCTCCGTGACAATGACTCGAGAAGATGCTGCACTTGCTACGCTTTGATTCTCATCCAACCGCGCTCTCCCAAACCAGACAGCTCTGGCCCTCTGGCTGTTGACACACTTTTCTTGGACATGGAATACACAGATTATAAGAGACAAACCAACCCCACCACCACCACCACCACTGCCCCGTTACTCCAACCCTATTCCCCATTTCCTCTACCCAGTAGACTCCTGAGCATCCTTCTGCAGAGACCAGCTCGTCCTACAGCATGTCCCGGCCACAGGCACTCTCTTGGCATCATCCTGCTTGGGACCTTCTAGCCCTGGCCTTGTTCCACATGACTTCTTTAGTTCAGTTCTCTGTGCGTACAAGCATTTTTTTTTTAAATTTATTTCTATTGACTTGTGTATGTGTGTGTGTGTGTGTGTGTGTGTGTGTGCTGTATATGTACGTGCTCATGTTGTGTACAGATGCATATTGTGAGCTGAATATGTGCATGTGTATGTGCAGGTACATATATGTGTGCAGTATATGTGTACATGTATGTGTGCTGTATATGTGCACATGTGTGTGCAGGTACATATGTGCATATGTGGAAGCCAGAGATCATCTTTGGGCATTGTTTCTCAGGAGCTATCCACCTGTTTTCTGAGACTCCCTGGAACCTGAGGCTCACTGATTAAGCTAGGCTGACTGGCCAGTGAGCTCCAGGATCCCTGCGCTGTGATCACAAGCGGGTACTGCTATGCCCAGCTTTGTATATGTGCTTTGGGGATCAAACTTTTGGAGTGGGTAAAACTCCTCGCACCGACCTGACAACCCAAATCAGATATGGGCAGATGTCCTAAGGGACGGGGCACATCGTTTCCTTCTGTGACCCTCTATTCTAGGGGAAAATATAGAGACCCCCCAAGCAGTAGTAGATCTAAGATCAAAGCCATAGCTCAGGTCCTTAGGTTTGTGTGGCAAGCGGCATCGCTGGGTGCTTAAAGACCAAGTGAGATGTCTCTCTGCAAGCACCCGCATTCATTTGATTAACCATAGAGGTCCAAGTCACCGTGCCACTGTGTAGGTGCCCCTGTTCCATTTTACCCAACAGACAAATGACTTCCAAATCTCCAGAGTGGATCGACCTGGCTGATAGCCCTTCAACTCACAGTCTCTGTTTCCTTTCTGCCTACATTCCCACCTCAGACATCGACAGACACACCTCTCCTTACTGTCGTTCTTCAACAGAGCCCGGCAGCAGCTGAGAACTGACTCAGTTGGCAGGAGTTCGAATCTCCTGACTCCTAACCTGGAACTACCTCCTATAGCCCAGTCTCCTCCATTCCAGGCCTTGCTTTCCCAGGTCCTTCAGAAAAGGAGGGGCTACTGTCTGTGTTGAGCCCAGGACCACCACACGGGGGAGCCAGAGAAGAGGAAGAAAGGAGTCTGAAAGGACAAAAGCTTTTTTGTTTTTCATTTTTCATGCAGTGTATTTTGATTATATTCTTTGCCCTTCTCCAAGCATGATGAGCGGTGTGCTCTGTTAAGGCTCTGGTTCTCTGTCACAGAGATTCTTGGTGGATTTGCTCATTCAAAATATATTCCCCCAGTGATTTTCAGTGTTGATGATGAACGTAGGGCCTTCAGCATGCTAGGCAAAGGCTCTATCACTGAGTTATATCCCCAACCCTTGATTTGTTTGTTTGTTTGTTTGTGAGACAGAGTCTTGATATGGAGTCCCCACTGGCGTGGAACTCACAACCCTGCTGCTTCAGCCTCAAGTCCTGGAATTACCAGCTATGGCACCTTACCTGGCTATACTCCTGTGTTTTGAAACTCCATCATTGGGTGCATACAATTTTAGGATTGTTATGTCCTTATAATTGGCCTCTTTATCGATGTGGAGTAGCTGCATTTATCCTTGGTAACATTCTATGAATTGAAATACTTTCTTTTTGTTTTTTAAAGATTTATTTATTTATTATATGTAAGTATATGGTAGCTGTCTTCAGACACTCCAGAAGAGGGCGTCAGATCTCATTACAGGTGGTTGTGAGCCACCATGTGGTTGCTGGGATTTGAACTCAGGACCTTTGGAAGAGCAGTCAGTGCTCTTAACCACTGAGCCATCTCTCTAGCCCCGAAAAATTTTTTTTTTTCAGAGCTGAGGACTGAACCCAGGGCCTTGCTCTTGCTAGGCAAGCACTCTACCACTGAACTAAATCCCCAACCCCTTAAAGTTCTGCAGCTTTTGTTTGTTTGTTTGTTTGTTTGTTTGTTTGTTTGTTTGTTTCAAGACAGGGTTTCTCTGTGTAGCCCTGGCTGTCCTGGAACTCACTCTGTAGACTAGGCTGGCCTCGAACTCAGAAATCTGCCTGCCTCTGCCTCCCAAGTACTGGGATTAAAGGCATGCACCACCACCACCCGGCGTATACTTTCTTATATTATTTAGTGATTGACTTTTTTTTTTTTTTGAGAGGCTGGGAATTGAACTTGGAACCTCACACATCTCGGGCAAGTGCTTTACCACTGAGCTCTATGAGTTACTGTAAGCTTAGTGTTTGTGTTTCCTTTATGTTTATTTAGTTATTTTTGTATTTATTCACTTCACATCCCGGTTGCTGCCCCTGCCTCCTGGTCCCCCCTCACAGAGTCCCTCCCCCTCCCCCCTCCCCTTCTCCTCTGAGAGGGTGGAGCACCCGCACCCCTACCCCCGCCCCATATCACTATTTGCTTTTTGTGCTTGCATATGTGTAAGCATGTGCAGTCGTGTTTGTGAGTGTGGTGCACGCGCCGCGTCTGGGTCCACACCCGTATATACATGTGGAGGCCAGAGCAGGGTGTTCGGTGGCTTTCTCTATCGCACTCTCCCTACCTAGTGAGTGAGAGACAGAGCCTCTCAGGGAACCTGAAGCCCGCCATGTGTGCTGGGTGGCTGGCCAGGGAGTTCTTGGCTTCTGCCGGTCTCCACCCTTTAATGCTGGGGTTCCAGGCATGCACAGTCATGTTTCAGCTCATGTTGAAGATTCAGACTTAGTCCCTCATGCTCGCGGGGGAGTGTTCTTACCCACAGAGCCGTCTCCTCAACACCACTGTGTCTTTCTACAGCCATGTGTCGTTTAGCAATAGGGACATGTTCTGAGAAACAGGATTTGTCCGTCGGTAAAGGTCATGTGTTGACACAGACTTTGGCATGACTTGTTACACTCCTGGCCTGCATCAAGTGTGTGCGGATACATGCCTTCAGCTTCCGTGTCTGAAAAGGTCCTCCTTTCACCTTTGGGTCTGAGTTGAAAATTCTAAACTGAAAGGATTTTTCTTTTGTTACTTTAGTGTGAATTCATTTGTCACACCAATGTCACTATTATCTCTCTTGTGGTTTTCACCTGTAACTGTTCTGTGTCCAGGGTCATGTGACACAGTCTCCTTCCCATGTTGTGTGTATACATATCTCTCTCTCTCTCCCTCTCCCTCTCTCCTCCCTCTCTCTCTTGTTCGTTCTCCCTCTCTCTTCTCTCTTCTCTCTCTTCTCTCTCTCTCTCTCTCTCTTTCTCTCTCTCTCTTTCTTTCTCTCTCTCTCTCTCTCTCTCATTTTTAAGACAGGGTTTCTCCGAGTAACCCCTGGATGTCCTGGAACTAGACCAGGCTGGCCTTGAACTCAGATCCTCCTGCTTCTGCCTCCTGAGTGCTAAAATGAAAGGCATGCGCCACCACTGCCTGACCCACTCTTTACTGTGACCTTTGAATCACTTGAGTATCATGTGCCCTTTGCTGGTGGATGCTTCTTCTGCTTGAGGTTCGTTGGCTTTCTTGGCTGTGTGGGCTTATGTTGCCCTCAAAATTGGGGAAACTATAGACAGTTCTTCAGGTTTTTACACCCTCTGACTGCATTTTTATGGACGACTCCAGTTACATATATTATCATTTGGCTTTTTGGATTTGTTCCACAACTTACTGCTTTGGTCTTTTTGGAGGTGTTGTTGTTGTTGTTGTCGTTGTCTCTGTTTCCTTGGGATAGTTACTACTGCCATCCCCTGCCCACCATAAAATGGAGGCAACCGGCCACCTCTAGCATGAGTGTTGGCAACGGCAGAGAGAGGGTCTGAGATCCAATCCAGTCTCTTCCGGCAGACTTGGGAGGGGAGGGAACAGGGTGCATTAGACTCCCACCTAGTCTCTTCAGCATTTGCTTTCTTGGTTCTCATGATTATAATTTAGCCTCAGTTTCTGTCCTGACTTGTTTCCTAGAGAAGGAATGGATTCTTTCTCTCTCCCAGGAAATTCCAGAAGTAGCCAGATGAGTGTCAGCCTATCCATGTGTGCCAAAGGAAAGCTAACCCTCTCTGCCTGACTCTGGCTACATTTGGCATATCCTGTGCCATGGTGTCTTTGTCAATTCCCTACCATTTCAAAGCCAACCTAACAATTCACCTGCACCCAGAACCTTCCCACACAGGAGATACCAAAGGCCACTTTGCCCAGCACAGGGAGAGCTCATTTCTGCCATACCAGAGCCAGACACCTTCAAGATGGGATAGTACCTGAGAGCCTTCCTCTAAAGAGGGGTGGAATTCCAGTTCTGTTCCCTGAAAAGCTTGGGAGCCCTGGAGACATTTCTCTGTGCTCCTCATAGCCAGTGAAGCAGTGGGCTTCCAAGATGGCAGGTCATTCCCAAAGCTCTGAGGTGCATGGCAGCAGGACCTCCCTCCCTATGGGTAGTACCAGGAGGGCTGAAATCTCACAGTAGAAGGCCAACCCACCCCAGATTCTGGAAGATTAGCCACGAACCTGAGGGGGACTCGAGAGAGAAGGTTGCTGAACAGAAACACTACTGTCCTCTAGTTTCACAAAAGGACAGCAAAGACGCTCTAGACCTGACTCCAATCTCATCATGAGCTCTTCAGGACATCAGCTCCTTGGTGTGAGTGGCTGAGTTAATTCAACTACACTCAGTATTTGTTTGCATCCAGACTCTGTCCAAACTCTTAGCCTGGCAGTCAAGCAAGAGGAGCATGGTGTTGGGCTAGTGTCTCCGAGAAAGTGAATCTCACTCTCGAGGGAGTCTAACCTAAATGGTATACAGATGCGTATCTTGTAAGACAGGAAATCGTCTGTGGAAAAATTGAGCTGTCTGCTTTGCACAGCCATGTCGTGCTCAGTAACCCCCGGGGACGGTAGATAGTGGTCTTAAGATTAAACCTAAATAAGACATCTGGGAAAAGATGCTTCTGAGGAAGGTGTGGGATGTGTGGTCATCACTGGGGGACAGGAAGCAGAGGACAGAGAAATGGTGTGTGTATGTATTCAACACATATATCTATGTATGTATGTGGTACCCAGAGAACAGCCTGGAAAGCCATTCGTCGAGAATGCTATTTACCTTATTTCTGTGTGTTGGGGATGGTATGTGTAGTGTGGAGAACTCTCATGCATATGTATGCATGTACATGAGAGGCCTGGGAAGGACATCAGGTGCCTTCCATGGTCATCCATGACCTTAACCCGGAAGCTCACGGATTCAGCTGGCCTGGCTAGCCAACAGGCCCAGAGATCCCCCGCTTCCTTCACCCCAGTTCTGGAATATAGGTGCATAGCATCACACCTGGCTTGTTATATTGGTGTTGGAGATTGAACGTAGGTCCCCCGTGCTTGTGTGACAAGCCGTTTACTGACTGAGCTGTCTCCCCGGCCCCCAGAAGAAGATTTTGACAAACAAGAGAGGATAACAAAAGAGAAAGCATGAGAAGGAAGGGTGGCTTCTAGGGATACCAATCAAATTTGGTACAGCTGTAAGGAGGGAGCTTGGTTGTGGCTGCAGCCTTGATGATAATGGGCTGAACCTCCGAACCTGTAAGCCAGCCCCAATTCAATGCTGTCCTTTATAAGAGTTGCCTTGGTCATGGTGTCTCTTCACAGCAATGGAAACCCTAACTCACACACTGGGGCTGGAGAGAGATGGCTTAGAGGTTAAGAGCACTGACTCTTCCAGAAGAACTAGGTTAGGTTCCTGACACTCCAGTGGCAGCTAGCAACCATCTGTAACTTCAGTTCCAAAGACTCCAACACCCTCCTCTGGACTCCAGGGGTACCAGGCACGTAGGTGGTGTGCAGGCACATGCAGCCAAACGTGCTAGTCCCTGCCTCCCAGTGTTACTGCATTTCTAGAACATGCAGAGCCCCAAAATGGATATGACAAGAGTCGTGGTCTCCTTCCAGGAGGACATGGGAGAGAAGAAGAAAGCTTAGCATCATGTCTTTCATCACCTGGTCCTGAGTCAGGGGAATGGGCCACTCACCATTTGCCAAGGGTTTCACAACCTGCGTGGTACAGGTAGGGCTCTGCACAGCACACTTCGGGTCTAGTCTTGTTCCTGGCCCCATGGGCAAGATCAGGCAAATCCTATGCTTTGTGGCTTACCCCTTAGAAGTTTAAATTCTGCCACCCAAGCTCCTCCACGCCCCCTCCGTTCCCAGGGCCAATCAAGTCACTGGTGTTCATTATTCAACGTCAAGAATCCAACTAGAATCTCACGACAGACAGCCAGGCTTTTCAAACTCTAAGGCCTCAGTCAGGATTTTTCCCCATAGAAGCTGCTCAACTCACTCTATTGGGTAGGATCTTTGCCAGTTTCTTTTCATCCCCTAGGACCCTGCCTGCAGCCTCAACTTTGCTGACTTCTTACTCCTGGCCTCCTTCCAAGCCTAGATCCACCAGCAGGTGGTGGTGGGTGAGTCAGGAGGCTTTGCAAGGAATGAGCTGGATAGAACAAGTTACTGCCATTGTTTCTTTCTTCACCTGTGAAATGGGCACAATAGGACGAGCAGTCTCAACTAACCCAGACCCCTGAGATCTCTCAGACACTGAGCCATCAACCAGGCAGCATACACTAGCTGGTCAGAGTCCCCCAACTAGAAAACTAGAGGAGGGTGTTGGAGTCTTTGGAACTGAAGTTACAGATGGTTGCTAGCTGCCACTGGAGTGTTAGGAACCTAACCCAGTTCTTCTGGAAGAGTCAGTGCTCTTAACCTCTAAGCCATCTTTCTGGCAGATATACAGCAGAGGACTGCCTGGTCTGGCCTCAGTGAGAGAAGATGCACCTAACCCTCGAGAGACTTGAGACCCCAGGGGGTGGGGAGGCCTGGTGGGGGAGGTGTGGGGGTAGGGACATCGTCTTAGAGACAGCAGGGAGGAGGAATGGTATTAGGAACTGTGGGAGGGCAGACGGGACAGGTAACGACTGGACTGTAAAAAAATAAAAGTCATTAAAAGAAATGAGCATAATGCTTGCTCTCAAGGTTATGGGGTGACCTAAGCGAAGTGTGGGTATCAAAGGCATTCTGAAAACCCTATTTGACATCACCTCAGTGTCTGGAATAACATGGGGCAGTGCTCTATAAGAAGACAGCATCCCCGAGAGAGCTCTCCTCTCCCTCTCTGGCATTGTGCCGTGCACAAGAGGAGACTTGCACTCCAAGTTCCTAGGAGGCTCAAGCCTAGCATTTGAAAAGGTTATTAGTGGTGTTTTGAAGTTGTACCACTGAAGTAGCATTTGCAGAGCTCTGTCGGTGACCCCTGAGTTCACCGTGTGGTCACCGAGGATCCGAGGCCCACATTGCTCCATTGTACCTGTTGAGTTGGCTTTATTAAAAACTGTGAGGAGTTTTCTAGCTGGACAAATGAAGGTAGGATGTTGAGGGTGGCCTCCTCTGAGCATTCATCCAATCAGTATCAGAGCCGTGGAAGCCGATAGCAGCTTCCCGGCTTGAACCACTGTCTCTGGGGAAACCCTCCCAGCCTCTAAAGCACCCATTTGATTGATGATTGCTGTGGGCAGAGCCAAGCCCTTCCTCAGTCCATCCCAGGGATCTCCCCTGACTCCTAGCAAGCCCTCCTTGCTCCCTTCCCCTCCCCCCATCTCTAGCCTGCTGTCTGTCTTTCCTTATCTTCCTTCTAGGGAGAGAGAGAGCTAGTAGCGTTCAAGGTTCTGGGTTGATGGCACCACCTCAGGGCGCTGTTATCTGCTGGCTTCCCCATAAGATGATGGAGCCGTACTGTGCTACAACTTTAAAGCCCCTGAGCACAGCTGAGGAGGGGAAGGAGGGTTCCACACAAAGTAATCACTGCTTTAAGTGGAGTGCGCAGCTCCGTGTCTGAGGCTGGGGAGCCTAACCCTCGGCTGGCTCCAGCTTCCCGAGCACTAGATTAATTCAGAATCGTAAGCACAGCCACAGAGACTTGGGTCGTGAGAGCCTGCCTCCTCCACCAGTCTCCAGGCTGTCCTAGGGCCCACGGGCCACCGGTCTCTGGAAGTGTAGTTGACAGTCTTAGAAGCACAAGCTTCCAAAGGCTGGGCTTTCGTTTCCTGGAGCTCCAGGTTCCTCTGCAGCTCAAGCTGGCAGAGTGTCCACCACGCAGTCTTATCCCAGCTGATGGATGGAACATCACAGTGACTCAGAACAAATAGACCCTCAGGTCACAGCTCTGGCCTGATCCTATCATACATGGCCTGTTTGCATGACTCTGAGCTTTGCCTTCTTCATCCATGCAATGGAATTAATGGTCTCGATTCAGGGTTTAAAGATAACGGCAGGCAGCATGCCGTCACCCAGCACATACGGTTGTTGCTCTAACAACGGTAACCCAAATGGCCGTCAGACCACTGTGGTCTGGAAGGATCAGTCCCAAATAAGAAACACATTCCTTCCAGCCTGCCTAGTCCCTGGAGAATTAAGAATAGGAATGACTTGATCTGGCAGAGGCCTCCTTCGCCAGACTGCCAGGAAAAACATGTAAATAACCTGGTGCTGTCTGCCGCCTCTTTGATGGTAGAGTTCTGTAGATGGAAGGCTGGATCGGCCTCACCCTGCATCACTTCTCCTGGGACTTGCAAGTGCTCATTAGACCGGGCGGTTTTCTCTGGCCTTTTCGAGTTAAAACATTGTTTCTTCTCCAGGCAGGCAGGATAATGATTTGCCTCATCAGTTACTCCTCTAACCACCACCTGACCTAGTACCTGGAAAGGAGGAAGGATACTGCGGTGAAGGGATGGAGTTAGAAGGCATGGGAGCAGTGGAGGGATGTACCTTTACTCCAAAGCCATCCCCATAGCAAGTGAGAAAGACTGCTTCCAGAAAGAGCAGGAAAAGGCCAAGGGAACTGTCCCACTCAGGTCCATCCCGGTTGGTCCCTGTGCTTGCATCTCCACCAGGCATCTCCACCAGGAGTCCTTGGCACACAGCTGGGGGGTGGAGTGAGTGACACCCAGCAGGGTTTTGGGGAACCTTGCTAGAGGAAGTGGCTTTAGAGCTGAACAGAGCAGTACAGGAAAGGCACTGGGAGGGAGGTGTACGGTGGCTTGTCAGCACAAGGGGGCGGGGAGCCAGCAGGCAGGCACAAAGCTCAAGGCAGCAGAGGGGGCACTAGAGAGCAAGGTGTGTGAACCCAGGGGCCCCAAGCTGGGCAGGAGTTTGAAACCCCAGTGAAGGAAGCACAGGCAGACTGCCTGACTGAGAGCAGCCTGATAACCCACCAGAAGCGGCACCTGAGCACACAACCAGAAGGGCCCCTCGCACAGCCCTTGCCCCGCGGTCCGGTCCGATGAGCTCAGACTCGGGTGGGGCCCCATGACCGTGGACAGCAGCATGAGCAGCGGGTACTGCAGCCTGGACGAGGAACTGGAAGATTGCTTCTTTACGGCTAAGACCACCTTTTTCAGGAATATTCAGAGCAAACAGCCTTCCAAGGTAAACCTGATCGTTACAAGCGCCCTCAAGGGAGGAAATAAGCTCCGTGGTCCACAGGGGCGGACTGTGGCGTCCTTCCTCCCTCCGGTAGAGCCGTGCGCGGTAGAGTGGCTTCGGCGGCCTGCACTACTCTTGATCAACCCTCCTTCCAGTATTTCCTGCCTTAGCCCTTTCAGAATGGCTCTCTATGATTTGGAGATCTCGCCGATTCGTGGTTGGTTGTATGCTCACATGTGCTTGAATGGGTAACTGGACATCTTCTCCGTCTAGTTCACCTCCTGATTTGCGTTTACGGTTTGTAGAATGGGAAAGGAATGGCACCCAGAACCTCGGTAGATAAATACGAGTTGAGACTTCCGTGTTGTATGTGGCTAGGAACCATTTTAAAAACCTAGTCTAGCAACTAGGTTTGCAGAAGTCCGGAGTGGTTTCAGAAACGAACCTCTCGCCTAGGCTGCTGTCATAGTACCGTTTTAGGTCCCGAGTAGGCTTGGGTAGTGTGTGTTTCTTAAACGTGCTAGCCTTTGGATACCCAGCCAGGCTGGTCCTCTGGCATTCTCTGAATGCCCACAGAGCCTCGCAGGCTGCCATGTGTGTTGGCATGGGCAAAGTGTGAAGTTTACTGAGCTAACTTAAGCAGCCAGTTCTAAGCCAGGACTAGAGAGGCCACCTCCAAGGGCCAGTTTGTAGACAGACATGAGTAACCATTCGCAAGTGTGTGGCAAGGTCATCATTAGGACAGGTCCAAAGAGAATTACCTCAAAACTACTCTAAGTCTTTCTGGGCACCTCCTTTGTGAATGATTCATTTTGCCTGCAGGACCTGTCTTTGCTAAGTTCTGACTTTAAGCCAGTGCTTAGAGCCTTCCCTGGAGATGGTGCTCCCAAACACAAAGATGGCTTGTGATTTTACTAAAACAGACCCATGGAGCCAAATACTTGCTTTTGGGGTGGGGGACAGGGAGACAGTAGTTCCTTCTACGGTTAGGTAGGCCTCAAGGCAGAAAAACATCAGTGCAGAGGGGAAGTGTCCCACCCTCTCTTGGGGTTCTTGCTTCATTGTGAACCCCTCCCCCAGTCTTGAGCAGTGGGTCACAATAGTAACTGCAGATTCGGGAGTAGCTACAGAAAGCACCCACAGGGCATGGGGAATTTGAAAAGCTTTCTAGGTCATTTTTGATAGGCAACTCTTGTTTCACTGCTCCAGCAAGTTTAGTTATGGCCTGGGAAGAAATGGTTCCTGTTTTAAAAACAAAGTTTAACTTCTGACTTCCCAGAGGGTGAAAGCGTTGCATAACCTGAGTGAGAAGAGACCACCATAAGAGTGTCTTTTTACTTGGCCGTTGGAAAAGGCAGTTGTTTCTGCTATTCCTGAAGAGAAATGGAAATAGCCTTACAAAGAAATATGCTGACATGGACCTAGGAAGGGAAACCTCTTTCTCTCTCCATTCTCTCTCTCCTTCTGGAAAGATGGATTGCTCCAAGCCCAGACACCCTCCTCCCTCCTCCATTCTCCCCATCTTTCCTTGAGTAGAATTTTCCCAGAAGCCGCCCTCCTTAACTTTGTATCTTTTTTAAAAAGAAGTATTTAGTTTATACTAGTCCACTGTATCTGTCTTCAGTCACACCAGAAGAGGGCAGCCAATCCCATTACAGATGGTTGTGAGCCACCATGTGGTTGCTGGGAATTGAACTCACTCGGGGACCTCTGGAAGAGCCATCAGTGCTCTTCACTGCTGAGCCATCTCTCCAGCCCCCGACTTTGTATCTTGCTTGAACCCATTACATGTCTTGGGTCCTTTGCACATTTCTTTACCACTTTGTTAGCATCTGTCCTCTTAGTAAGGATAGGAACCCTCTCTAAGAAATTCATTTTTTGGAAAACAAGATAGCAGACGGTACAGTAAGGGGGAGCTCCTCCGGGGAAGGAATGGAGGTGGCATGACCCAACTTATCCCTGACCGTTCAGGACTGTTGTCGGGGACAGCTAGCCTTTGGCACCTGGCTTACCCAGGGGTGGCATAAGGCTCAGTGACTGAGCTCTAAAGTGGCCCACTGGCTCTGAAGAGGTGTGCACGGGGCCAGCTGGCAGCTAAGGAGGCTTTCTCCAAACTTTCTGGGTTTTCCTCTTGTCAGTAGTGTTT
>NW_022196891.1:27627578-27647225 GCF_008632895.1 Mastomys coucha | reverse complement strand
GGCTGTCCTGGAACTCACTCTGTAGACCAGGCTGGCTTCAAGCTCAGAAATCTACCTGCCTCTGCCTCCCAAGTGCTGGGATTAAAGGCGTGTGTCACCACCGTCCTGTTCTGTTACTTCTTTACTAATTTTTCTGGCTCTACCAGACTCTTGGGAGTCTGGAAAGGATTTCAGAGTGAATTGCCATATCCTGATCCCATTGTGACTCCTCAGCAACCTTTCTCTCCTATTTAAAGAGAGATTACAGTTGAGCTCCTAAGAGAATTGTTTTTTCTTGTCTCAAAGGGAGGGGGCGCGGGTGTTTCCTTGTCACCTGGAGACTTAGGTCCCCTCAGGAAAGGTCTAGATTGTTCTTTAAATGGCTCTGCCAGAGCAACCTGTGTCAGCTGTTGAGTGTGTGCTTGGTGGGACAGAATTGCAGGAAAGCCCCACTGCCGTTTGGGGCCATCCGCTGCGAGTTGTCCCTGACCAATCTTGAAGCAGTCCTGCATGCTTCTCTCCAGCCTTTTTGATGGGAGTGGGAAGCATGAGGAACCCTCCCCTCTGCATACAGAGGAGGTGCCCGGGGTGGGGTGGGGGGACAGCAAGGAGGAAAGGACCAGCCCTAGCCCACCTGCTCTTTCCTCTGCAGAGATGGCAGCTTCCTGGGGCCGTGTATTACATTTGAATCAGATTGGGGACCTTTTGAGTCACCCTGGCCAGTTTCAGGATGCTAAAGTGGTACTCTCTGGATACCTTCCTGTTGACTGAGCAGAGTTTGTGTCTTCTGGGTCATATGTATCAGAATGGGACTTCTGATGGTTTGAAGGAGAACACGAGCCTGAGAGCCTAGACTGTCTGCAATGTTTGTACACTTGTCCCCAGCTAAGATGCTGGACTATCTGCATGTTCAACAGACCTAGGACCTCAGGACTCTGGGAGCCCAGCAGGGCATCAAGGAGGGGTGTTCTGAGAGACACCAGGCCTCTTTTGAACAATGCCAGAGTGGCACACTTGGCAGATGGAGACAGTGAGGTGAGACCAACAGGACTTGACCAACATGTATCCAGTGAGGTGGGGCTTGAACTAACCATCTCACACTGCTTCTCAAGCACTCTTCCTGCCCAGTGGGTGACCAGGACAGACGCAGGCTTTGTCTTCTCTGGAAAGACCCAAACAACCATAGGTTGGATGAGGCACTATAAGCCCCTTGCCATCCCTCCAAGGTCAGGGGACCTTGTCTCTCTGTACCATGGCAGAAGGTCACAGTAATCTATTAAATACTGCTTAAAACTTAGTTTCAGTGTTTATCCTAAAATGGAAAGACTACTTGCTGAAAAACTGCCCTGTTTTTTTCTGTGGCTGCGGAGATCAGAAGACAGACTCTTCTGACAGCATAGCTGAGCATGCCTAGCGATCACACCCCGCTCCCCAGCTCCTCCACCTCCTGCCTTCCTTTGGGCTGCCTTGAAACATTTGAATTCTTTTTTTTTGTTGTTGTTGTTGTTGAAGAAAAACACCAGAGGAAGCAGGCTACAGGGTTCTATATAACTCGTAGTTCTGTTCCTCATTTCTTCCATTGCTCCTTGCCTGCAACGGGGCCTGTGGTACTCAGGGGACAGCAGGCAAGCCAGGCAGCCCTGAGACCAGTCAAGGAGATGCTCATCTTCCTGCTGGCAGCACACCCAGGCCTCAGGCACAGCATCTGCCCAGGACCACCTCGGCAGTCGAGAAAACACTAAAAATAAGCCAGCTACAAACTTGGAGCCATAAAAATAAGACAGGCATCCCAGATGGACTGTTGAGCGGCTCCCATGAGCTGTCCCAGAGGCTCACCCAGCCCAGCACTAACCACAGATTCCTGCTGTTCAGGAATGTGGTCTCTGGTCCCTCCCTTCAGTGTGTTGTCTTCTCGGGCCTGTGCAGCTGTGCCTCCCTGAGAAGATGCCAGTCCTAAGAGAGCACGAATTGTACCCTTCAGGCCAAGGCAGCAGTGTGGACTTGGTTACAGAGGTAGATGTAGACGGCCTGCTAGTTGACTCCAGTTGCCACAACTTTCATCTTGTGCTGTCAGGATGGGTTTTCTTTTGTGGCAAACCACCCCTAGGTTTTAGTCGCTGAGTAGAAATAAGTTGATTTCCCTTTACAGAGAATTAAAATTTAACAGTCAGGGGACTGAGGGACTCAGAATAACACCAGAGGATCTTGTGAGCCAGGTCTCAGAGTGTTTTATTTTTTAAAAAATGATTTCATACATGGGCTCCTCCTGTGTCCCCACCATTCCCTCTCAAATTCATGACCTCATTTGTTGTCATGCATGTATGTGTGTATACATATATGTGTGTGTGTATATATATGTATACACACATACACACATACATACATACATACATACATACATACATACATACGTATATCCTTATACCCACTACAGGCAAGTATAGTGCATATATAGAGAGATACATATATGTGTGTGTATATATACATGTACATATATATATATACACATATACATACATATATATATATGAATATACACACATATGTATTCACACATACACACATATATATCTATATCCTTATACTCACTTCAGGTAAGTGTAGCTTTCATACACACACACACACACACACACACACACACACACACACATAGCCTGCTAAGTCCATTCAGTGCTGATCATATGTGTATTTGTTTAGGACTGAGCACATGGGATTGGCTAGCCTACAGGGGCTTGTGCCTGGAGAAGACAGTTTTCCTTCTCTCCATAGTTACCAATTGCCTTCATGTAGGAGCGGAGCCTTGCAAGGTTCCCCCATCCATGCTGGTGCATCAGTTGTGTTACAATCGTACTGGACTTGTTCAGGTAAACAAATCTTGAGATTTTATGAGTGCAGCTTTCCTGTCATCTATATAAGACACAGCCTCAAGCAGAGGTCTAAGTCATCTGGCTCTTACAGTCTTTCTACCCATTCTTCCATGATGTTCCAAAGCCTTAGGTGTAGGGGTTGATGGATCAATTGTGGTTGGTATCCCATGGTCTGTTGTTCTCTGCATTTTGACTATTTGTGGATTTCTGAAATAGTCTCTGCTACAAAATAGAAAAGAATTGTCTTTGATGAGAGGTGAAAGCCATGCTTACCTGCAGGTATAAGGATAAAGATCTAGAATGCAGTTAGGGATGATGGTGGCTTAGGAAAGCAGCAGGAGTAAGTTCTATTGGCTCACCACCCACGGGTAGTTGTTTAGATTGACAGTTCCCTCTTACTGAGGTGGCCTCAGGTTTAATTAGACAGCTCTTGGTTGCTCACAAGATGTAAGAGCCCCACTACTGCACCCCTGGGGACATCTTGCCATACTGGTCATTGTTATGGTCCGTAAGCTCTACAGCTTGTTAGGACTGGCAATGGCTTTTTTTCCTTTGGCAGCTTGCACAGAACCTTCCAGATGCTATGAGAACTAGTCTGCAGGGAGGAGGCATCTCGATGAGCTAGAATCAGTTCTACTAACTTCCCTCTAGTCCTGCATCTGAAGTGTCTGGTGTTTTTGGCAATAGGGTCATACCTTCAAGGTCTAGGGGGGGTTGGTGGGGGACAACCAAGGTGACAGCAATATCCTGTATTATTTAGGAGTCTCTTCAACTCCCTTGATCAACAACTCAAAAGGGAAGTGTCCCGTAGCTGGAAATGGGGTTTTGTTAGAGAGTCTAGCTCTTGCAGGAAGCATTATCATCCCAAGTGACATAAATTCACTATATAGGTATATGTGTATACATATATACTTATATTTTATATATATATATGTATGTATATATATATGTGTGCGTATATATATTTATGTGTATGTGTATATATATGTGTGTGCATATATGTATGTGTGTGTATATATATATATATATATATGTAGTATATGTGTGTGTGTGTGTGTAAATATGAGTCTTATACCCATTTGACATTGGCTAGAGCCACACCTAACCACAAGAACTGGGACAGAGTGTGTGGAAAGCCTTAGCAGTCTCTGCATGTTTCTCCTGCCTCCCTCTCTGAACCTTGGGGACTCTGTTCACGCTTTCTCAGGAAAGAGTGTAACCTCTGACCCCTATCTGGCCTGGAGCCTGGTGGGTTTTAACTCCTCCTCTGAAGTGGTTCCAAGGGTGCCCGGTCATCTGCATGGGGATTACTCTGAGTCACTCTTTGGAACTGGAGACCTACTGGCTTCTGAATCTCTGCAGACAGGCCCTGGAGTTGCATTAATACTCTCCTCAGATTTTCAGACTCTCCAAAGTCCTGTTTAGGAAACACTTGCTATTTCAGGGATTTCTCCCATAGGAATGCAAGCTGAGCCCTTATCACAGATTCCCAAGAAGTCCCTAGGCTAGAAACTAAAAGCCAGCAAGGTAAAAGAATATGTAACCCACCAACCAACTAGCCCAATAGACAGAAGCAGCCTCGGGTACCCTAACCCCTACCTACAGGGTTCTCCCCTTTACTCTCATCCCAGTGTGCTGGGCTTATGAGTGACAGCCCTTGGAGATCTTTCCTAACACCCAGGGTTATAGGACAGTAGGCAGAACTGTCATAGAGTCCCCATGCCACTAACTGAGGCTGCAGCCAAGTCACTTCACCACCCCCACTTCCCCCAGGCTCAGATCCTTCATCGAGCCCTCTCCAGCATGTGCACCTGTGACTTAAGTCAGGCTTTATTTTGCTCTCGAGAAAGGTTCACCTCCATTCGTATGGGAATAAACCCTTCTTGCCATTTCCTCCTGAACCTGAGAGGGAACTAGGTAGTGAGCTCCTAATTGTTTAAACTGTAAGGATTTCTGCTGAGGTGAGACCAGGGGGAAGAACTGGATGCTGGCGTGGTCCTTCCAGCACCACCTGTACTTAGCCAAGACAGCCTGTTCACTCTCAGAACTCGGGGCAGACCACCCTGTGTTCTCTCTGCCACAGAGGTCCCTCTCCTCCACCTCTTTCTGTGTAAGATTAGATGATTTCTGTTGATTGAGCTGGAATTTACCAGTTTCAATGTGTGGAACATAGAACATGTACCTCTCCATTCAGTTTAGGAAGTGAGTTTCTTTCTGAGCCCTTGTTTCTTACTGTCAGGCTGGGCTCTGGACTGAGCCCTCCAGAACATGAACTTAAAGGAGAGACAATAACAGGCCCAGCCTGGGAAGTTAAATTCGTTCTCTCTTTTCACCTAGTTAGGTAACCCAGATCTGTATACAGTGTGACACTGGAAGACCCAGACCTGCCCTTACCTGGGGTCTGTTTCCTTTTCTGCATGGCTCAGTATATCGTTCTGAAAACCTAGAGACCTAAGCCTGACTGCACCAGGCCTCCAGGTCAGGGGAGTCAGGGAGAACTGCATGCCCTGCAGCAGGCACCAAAGCCTAAGCGTCCAGGCAGCTGTACAAAGCCCAAGCTGCCCTGTGAAGCCCGTGTGAGCATGCGGGTCAGGACTGGCTGGCCACTGAAGTTCTTCTGCCTCTCCCTCACCCTGTGCTGCTTCACCGCCCTGGGAATCTGGTCTGTGTCCTGCCAGAAGCCACAAGCAGAGCTGGCAGCCTGGTCGTAGGAAAGGAGACTGAGTCCGAAGGTCTCAGGATGGGGCCCAACTTGCTTAGGAGCTAGATTGACTCTTAAGATGTTTGACGCATAGAATGGAAGAGAAATTCAACAACTTTGTGCCAACCATACGAACTCAAGACAGTTAATGGCCTCCAGGTTTCTGGGGTCCTAGAATCGTCTTTTACCTTCATTGTTTATTTTATAGTACCGGGGAGCAAACCCAGGGCCTGTGCACCCTAGACAGGCACTCTATCAGGAAGTTAACAACTGTGGCTTGACAGTGAAATACACATAAAATTTACCATTTCAACTATTACTAAATATAATCCAGTTTCTGAAGCGTGACGTGACACACTGTTGTTCAACTATCACTACCCCCATTTCTAGGACTTTGGGGGCACTGGGGCTTGAACCTGAGGCCTTGTGCAGGATAAGCAGGTGCTCTGCTGCTGGGTCTGCAGACTCGATCTCCAGAGCCTTTTGTTTTCCCACACTGAAATTCCTTATCCGTTTAATCACTCTGGGGGCAGAGAATGAGAGGGCTCTCCCAGAGCGCGTGTCCTTGGGTCTATTTTATTCCATTCTTATACCACTTTAGTGTTTTCAAGGCTTATTCACAGAACAGCATCGCCAGAATTTTCTTCCTTTTTAAAGCTAAAATGTATTGCACTGCAGATATGTACCACATCTTTTTCTTTTTTCTTTTTCTTTTTTTTTTTTTTTTTTTTTTTTTTTTTTTTTTTTTTTTGGTTTTTCGAGACATGGTTTCTCTCTGTAGCCCTGGCTGTCCTGGAACTCACTCAGTAGCCCAGGCTGGCCTCAAACTCAGAAATCCACCTGCCTCTGCCTCCCAAGTGCTGGGATTAAAGGCATGTGCCACATCTTACATGTCCATTCTATCAGCGGACGCACAGGTTGCTTCTTCCTGTGTTGTGTGTATGCTTTTATTTTTTTGAATGTGAGGGCATCCAGAATTGGAATTGCTAACTCCTAGGTAATTCCAGGCTAACCCTTTGAGGAGTCAGCATACTGTCTCCATAGTACTTCTACCAGTTTGCACTGACCACTGAGCTCGCTGACCTTGTTTGTCAGCCTGACACACCTGGGAAGAGGGACCCGGTAGACATGGCCCATCCAAGTTATTTTGGTTTGGTGCTTTACCACAGTGACAAAGAGCAAATGAAGACAGCCTCTTAATACTGGCTGCATTCCACATCCAAAGACGTGTATCTCACCAACAGTCCGATGGGAACTGAGTGGAGCTTTGTTGAGATTTCAATGTTTTTCCCTAACTAAAAGATGTCCATAGTGATCCTGGACATCTTCATGTGCTTACTGAACATTTCTATCTTCTTGAGTAAATGCCTAACCATCCTTTCCCATTTCTGACAAGGTTGTTCATGTTTCTGTAGAGTTGCTGGAGTTCTTTAAGTAACTGTATACCTACCCTCATCAGTCACCTGGAGTGGATTCTTATTTATTATTTATTTTGCAGGGGGGTACTATGCTGCCCGGGCTATTTTAATTAATTAACTAATTAATGTGGATATATGTACATGTATGTATAAGTATACATGCAAGTGTGCAGGTGTGGAGGCAGGCTGATGGCAGATGTCCTTAGTTTCTGGCTGGCCACTGAGAGCTCCCAGGATCACCTGCCTCTGCAGGTGCTGCACTCATACATATGCCACTGAGCCTGGCCTTTACATGGTGCTGGAGATTCGAACTCAGGTCCTCACGCTTGCGCAGCAGACACTTAGTACTGATCAAGCCACCTCCCTAGCCCAGGCTGTTTTAACATGTGATATTAACATAGCTGTTATGCTCATAAGAGTATACATTGTAGCTTTCAACATGTTTTTATGGAAGAGAGGACCTGGGACAAAAGTGCTTAGGACTTTTGAGAATCATAACGCAGCCTGTCAGGGGCAGGTTAAAGGAAAGAGAACTCTCGCACTGGCCAGTCCCCCTGACCCAGTTTTCTTTTTGTGTGTCTTGCGATTATTTTTGTAACCATTTTGTCAGTAACTACTGCTACAGTTGGTTCTGCGGCCAAGGACTAGCTAAGGTCTGTCAAATGTTCACTGTACTTACTTACAACAAGCGAAGTGCTTAAGGCCATCCTCTACACATCAAATGTACAAACTGCACGTCCTCACCTCCATGAGACTGACTTTCTGGTGTCTGCAGAACTGAAAGCATGGTGTGGCATAACTATGACATAGTGTAAATAGAGTAACCCAGTGGCAGAGCTCAGGCGCTCTAAGTGTCACACTATGTCCCAGTCAAGTTATTTTGAGGGCGTCAATGATACCATGAAGCCCTCAGAGCAGTGCCTGGGGCTAGCTAGGGCTCCCTGGGTCTCCTGTAGAGAGCTACTGCCTTCTGGTCCTGAACAAGCAGATGAGATGCTCCTGCAGACTCAAAAAAAGGGGAGGAGGGGACACTGGGGCATTCTGGTTCTCTGGGGTCTTCACCAAGATGGCCTTCATCACATGATGCTGATTAGAGCTACCCGAAACCCAGTCACAAACAAGCAATCGTTCTGAGCCGATGTGTGTCACAGTGCATGTATTTCTGCCTGCCTTCCTCAGGTGACCTGTGGGCTCCTAGGGACTGGGGCTACACTGGTCTGTTTCATTTCCCACAGTTAAAGCCATCTCAGTCCATTCCTGTTGCCTGAGTGTTGCCATTAGCCATCTGCTCTGCATTTTTTGTCTCTGGGGACTTCAGTCTCTTTCCAGTTTCTCAGCCTCCTCCTTTATACGGTGTCTCCACTGACCACTCTAGAGCCACTTGGGTCCTACACAGCTGAGATAAGAGTCCCTTCCCACTCTACTGTAGGTGACTACTGGAGGACACAGCTGGGGGAAGTTCTAGTCTTTTTATTTTGGGAACCATGGGCATAGACAAGGTAAACACACACACACACCCTTTTTTAAGATTTATTTATTTATTTATTTATTTATTTATTTATTTTATGTATGAGCACACTGTAGTTGTCTTCAGACACACCAGAAGAGGGCACCGTGGTGGCTGGGATTTGAACTCAGGACCTTTGGAAGCGCAGTCAGTGCTCTTAACCTCTGAGCCATTTCTCCAGCCTGAGATAAACCCTCTTACTGCCAAGGGTAGGCCAGAGGAACCCTTCCCAGAACATGTCACTCTGGAACTAGGAGGGGACCCTACAGTGCACCTTACTGGAGAGTCTTCTCTTGTATGTGGCTGAGGCTGCTACAACGGGACCTGCGACCTTTCCTGTGCTCGGACACTGAGCCATACATTTCAAACCCATCCTAGACAGATGGGTGTGTTCCCTCTCAGAACCCAAGGTTCCCATTTAGGGCAAGCCCAACAGAATCCCTGAGAGTCAGGGCCTAGGGACCGTGCATGGTCCTCTGTTCAGTACATGCCTGCAGCTGTCCTTGGCTTGGGCTCAGAGGTTTCCACTCAGGGGCACGAAAGTCACTGCCGACAGCTGTGCTAAGAGCGAGAAAGGAAACCAAGACTTCCTTGAGCTTGGCAGAGACAAGGTCTTGCTGACACAGAGAGGGGGCAGGTTGGTGAGCACCGAGAAACGCAGAGCGGTAGAGGGGAGGGGAAGCTCTTTGCTCCTCTGGACCACAGTTGCTGACACAATTCTGCTACCCCTGGCTGTCCTCCAGGTCCTCAGCCCCACACCCAGTTCTCTGAAAGACAGGAGGAAGCAGTGGTGAAATCCCTATCTTCTGGGCCCAGTCTTAGCCCTGTGCTGGGCCTTGGGGTCTCTTTGGTGTCACTTCATGGTTTGGCAGATGAGGAAACTCCGAGAGGGGAAGTGACTTGCCATAGGTCACAGGTCGCTTGATGGTATTGTATTCATCCTGATCAGCAAGCCACAAAGAAGTAGACCAGCCCAGCCTGAAGCCCCATGCAGCCCCTGTGTTCTTGGCAGGGAACCCTGAGGATGCAGGGCAGAGAGGTACTCTTGGACTTGGCTGTGTGGGATCCAGGGAGAGTGGGCTGTATGCTGGGAATCTACTCCAGCTGCTGGACCCTCCCTGATACCTAATCCACAGGCACTTCTCTGATACCTCCTTGAGGTCAACTACTTGTTAGCTGAACCCAGCAGTGTGGGTATCAGGAAGCGTAGGCATTCAAAGTCTTGATCCATCCAGGGAATGGCTGCCTGAAGATACTGGGTTCATTAGTGCATGTGAGCTAATCTTTAAAAAACACAAGGCAGCCCGTGCTTAATGAAAGGCTGGCTGAAGCCTCACAGGCTCTGAAGTTCCTTCGTGGGTCCTTGCAGTATGGATTTTACACTTGCAAGCAGCTGCAGAGAGCTGCGATGTACGGTAACCTACCACTTTGCTGCAGGAGGACTCTGAGGCCCGGAGCCAGTAGGCCTAGCCACCTGCTCCATCCCTGCCTCAGCCGACTCTGTTGCCTCCTGTCAGGGAGGGAGGAGAATAACTCTGGGGCAATGACCAAGCCTTTGGCTATAACGTTCTCACTGAGAGTGAAGTTCCTGCAGCCCATGTGCTGTGAGGAATCCCACGGGAAACTATGAGGCAGTGCTAACTTGACAGAGCAGCATCACCTGGGAGGTGATTCAGGCGCACCTGGGTATTTTGATGACCTTAACTGGGATGGGAAGGCCCATTACTGGGTGCCATCACTCACTGATCAAAGGACTCTGGAGTCTCTGGATGTCTACACCTTGAATCCTACACCCAGGAGACAGAAGCAGGTGGATTTCTGTGCGTTTGAGGTCAGCCTGCCCTACATAGTGAGTTGTTCCCGGCCAGCCAGGGATACCCTGTCAATAATAATAATAATAATAATAATAATAATAATAATAATACCCTGTCTATAATAATAATAATAATAATAATAATAGTACCCTGTCTATAATAATAATAATAATAATAATAATACCCTGTCTATAATAATAATAATAATAATAAATAATAAAGCAAGCTGAGCACTAGTAAGTGTG
Source organism: Mastomys coucha (assembly GCF_008632895.1). NCBI lineage: Eukaryota > Metazoa > Chordata > Mammalia > Rodentia > Muridae > Mastomys > Mastomys coucha. Next base: position 27,636,694 of record NW_022196891.1, on the reverse strand, counting down.
CATTCATTGCTCTGTTCCTGATTACGGATGCAGTACACCCAACAGTCCCTCAAGCTCCCGCACAATGACTTCTCCTCCATGATAGACTGTAACCCTGAAACTGCAAGCCAGAACAAACCCTTTCTCCCTGAAGTCGCTTCTGTCAGGATGTTTTACTACAGAAGCAGGGAAAAAAATTACTACAACGCATAGGAAGTGTGACTCGGGAAAAAGAGACTGGGCTAAATCCTCCCTAGGTACCACCTAGAGGAGATGGAGCCGACCGAGAGAAGAGAGGCGTATGTATTCTAGGGAGGGAAATTGTGCAAACCCCACTGTGGAGCAAACTGCTACCCATGGGCACATTGCACAAAGCAAGTCTCACTGCCCTTGAGTGCATTGCACAAACACTTTTTTCATTGTGCCACAGCTACCCCGTTCTGTGGCTGCCTCTGTGTTACAAGGGTGGAGGTGGGATGATGCATAAGATTGTGGCCTCCAAAGCCTAGTGTTTACTACCCAAACCTTCACAGGAAAAGTCTGTCCACTGCCTGTGTTGAGAAAGGAATGAATAAACCTTAAGGCTGTTGGATTAATCTAGAATAAATAAATAAGGACAATGAGAAATGAACTTGATTTAGAGGGGTAGGGGTGGTTTTCCTGGGAAGCCTCTAGTCAGGTTTGATTGATCTGTAAAACACCTTTGAACCTCCTGTCTTACTTTTATAACAATCTTGAGTGGCAAAAGATTTTGATGCCAAATTTATAGAAGGAATCAAGACTTAGAGGGTCTCTTGATTTCTCTCAAGGCCACAAAATTAGTAGTGGGAGTCTAAAGCCAGATAGAGACCACCCATCCCCCAGGTATCTGAGCAGGAACAAGGCTCTGGGATACCATGATGGACGAGAGACAGGCATTGTTCCTTCACTCACAGAGCAAAGACTACATATATAACATTTTTTTTTAAAGATTTATTTGTTTATTATATGTAAGTACACTGTAGCTGTCTTCAGGTGCACCAGAAGAGGGCGTCAGATCTCATTTGGGTGGTTGTGAGCCACCATGTGGTTGCTGGGATTTGAACTCATGACCTTCTGAAGAGCAGTCGGTGCTCTTCCCCGCTGAGCCATCTCGCCAGCCCCAAAGACTACATTTAAATCCAAGGCCCACCACAGCTCCTTAGAGAAGCTGAGATCCCCTCCCCTGCAGTCAGCGAGGGATCCATGAAGGTTCCTGTGCAAGTGTTGTCTCCTTCACGCCCAGTGCTGATGGGCACAGAAGAACTAGAAGTCATTCCAGCCTGGTCATGAAGGAGCTTCCGTCCAGGAGAGAGGAGAAGCCATCACTGATAGCTTCCTGGGAGGTGGATGGAAGCACATTGGAGATAGAGTCCGGATGGCGAGGGTTGACTCTCAATAAGCTCAGCTTCAGTCTGGCTGTGAGTCATTTTCTCCAACTGTAGATGGTTGTGATGATGGGAACCTTCCTCATGTGCTTGCTGTGGAGGTGTGTGAACTGATGCATGCTGAGAACAGTACATGGCAAGCAAGCGGTGGTGCTGATGGCACACTGTCATCACCGCCACCATCACACAGGGCTGCGGTGGTTAGGGAAGTCTTGCCAGGAAAAGCGACTCAGGTGGGAAGACGGGAGTGAGAACATCAAACCATCAAAGCCATGGACAAGGAGAACACTCGGACACATTTTAGAAGCGGGAGAGTGATTTTTTTTTTTTTTTTTAAGCAGAACTGAGGTTGGTGTGATTTAGATCACTACAAAGCCAGCACTGAGTGTGGACACACTCCCCTCTGCCTCCGTCCACCTGCCACTCTGGGAACTTGGCTGGAGATTTCTTAGTCTGCCCAGGACCCATTTGGGAATTAGAAGCTACAGGCTTCACTCCTTAGAGGGTCCTCCTTAGACCAGAATTACCAAAATGAAGACTCCTGTGTGTCACTGATTGCAATGCAGAACTAGCCAGTTGTTGCCTTGAAGATAAAATACAGCAAAATCTGACATAGCATAAATCTGTTCTCTCCTGGGGTCCTTAAAGGTATTTTGACTTTAGTTGGCTCTTTTGAGATAATAGTTTTGATAGTTCATTGTATAGACCTGGCTGGCCTTGAATTTGCAGTGATTCTCCTGCCTCTGCCTCCTAAGTACTGGGGTTATAGGTGCTTGCCATTCCCAATCTATTAAGGGCATTTTAAGAGATATTAGGGAGCCATGCTGGGGAGGGCATCTGTGCTCTTATGACTGGCACACAGCCTGTCACGTGGTTTTTGTGCCTCCACTTTATATAACTCTCTTACCGCCATAACTTCAAGAGCTTACAGTGGTCACAGCCTTTTGTGCTTAGGACATGAGACAAACCAGCTTTTCAGCAGAACTGTGGATGAGCCAGGCAATGCCGAAAACAGCTCAGCCACTGGCAGGGATTTAGTCAGAGAGAATCAATCCCATGTCACATGGCCTGAGATAGGTTAACTCTCTGAAAGACACCTGACAGGTTAATACCTAGATTTACTAAGTTAGAAGAGTTCATCATTCTGTCTGGACATTGGGTGTCTCAGTTTGTAAACACTGCAACATGTTGAAATCATCTGATAAGATTCCAGCCAGGTGTGGTGCCGCACACTTTTAATCCCAGCACATGGGAGGCAGAGGCAGGTGGATTTCTGAGTTCGATGCCAGCCTGGTCTACAAAGTGAGTTCCAGGACAGCCAGGGCTACACAGAGAAACCCTGTCTTGAAAAAAACAACAACAACAAAAAAATGATTTCAAAAATTTCGGTTCCCAGGCTGCATCCCAGATCAATGAAGTTGGCACTCTCTAAAGAGAAACTTCAGGAAACCACATTTTTAGAAAATCCCCAGATGGCGCCAATGTGCTTGGAAGAGTCCATGATCTAGACTCTACAGTGTTTCCCAGGTGGTGGATGTTGCGCTCTTGGACAGGGCTCACTGGTTGGCCTACTTTGGAAAGTGACTCATTCCATCTGTAGGTTAGATCTTGCCTGACAGGTTCAGTGTGGGCAGCAGCCAGACTGAACTGGGTGCTGACATTTGGCGCTGACATTCTATGGGAGCAAGGTTCATAGGCCCCACACAGGCTGCTGACACTCCTTGAGTAGATGGAGCTCATCTACCCCACTGGAAGACCAGATCTCCCAGTGCTGAGGTCAGGGATGCCATCTTTTGCCTCTGTCTGGAAGGCACCCAAGGCTACTTGCATCATTTCCCAGGCTTGTGGAAAGGGAACAGAATAGGGTCGGTTGATGTAATGAATAAAAAAAGTGGAACAGGAAGAAGAAATCCAAAGCCAGAGCAGCTGTGACTCACTGTGGTCCAAAGTAGGCGTGGCAACAGGCCTTCAGCAGCCACAGCACAGCTGCCTTTTCAACAAGGAAATGGCTGGGGCTGAAAACAGATCTTCCAGGGACTTCTAGAGTTTTCCATCACTTAATTCTTTTTTTGTAGATGAATATGAGAATGTCCCAGGAATGACAGTCAGCGTGCCTTAGAGATGAGTAGAATTAAGGATAAAAGAGCAGCCACCCAGCCACCCGTTCTGACTTGAAATGGCCAGAAAGCAAGGCAGGACCATAGCTAGGCATATCTGGTCCAGAGAGATGTATCCAGCTTATGGAGACTGGAAATGGAGAGCCCCAGAAGTGAAGACAAATGAGAGGAATCCGTTTGAAAGCCCCCAGATTAATGAGTCAACAGTAAATGAAGACAGCCTGTGAGGCTCATGTGGCTTATGCACTTCAAGCAAACGGGCTGTCCCAACAACTATTTTCTCTTGGGCATTCTTCAAGACCCAAGTAAGAGGACATCCTGTAGGCCCCTTCATCCTGCCAGCTTCATAGATAATGCAGGACCCACTGGGATGCCTGCAGCTGAACACACTGACCAAGCCAGCTTAGATGAATGTTCTACAGGCCAGGTCTTGTTTTACTAGCTGTTCATCCCAGGCTTGCAGTGTTAAAATTCAGTGACCATTACTGGTGTGGTAGGATGCTGATCCTACAGCAGAAGGGGCTGCCCTAGGGTGGCCACATGGTCAGTTGGGAACTAGGCTCCATGCTTAGATGGACTTCATTCTTACTCCTACTTGGCTATTCACGAGCAGTGGGACATCAGCACATTTATCTTCTATGTTCATTATCTTACAATAGAAACAACATAGGTAGTGTGTCAGAGAAGGTATCTGAAACACCAACACAGTAGTTACCATCAGGAGCTATGGGTGAAAAGTGCACAGGAGCAGACCATGGCAAGAGCCTCTAATGAAGGAGGCTCGTCTCTGTGGAGGGCTGGGAAGGTGGAGCCATACAGACCCAGCAATGCCCACTGTTCTTGGCAGATGTGGAGTTTGCAGTTTACTGTGCCCTGTAGGACTAGAGAGTGGGAAGAGGAAGCGCTGGCATGCTGTGCGTGTGATGAAGTCCTGCAAATGGGCATGGTGAAGGGAAAGGTCAGGCATGAGCTCTGTTGGTGAGCGCCCCACTGTGCTTTACTTGGTGGTAGTGACAGTGCTGTGGGAACTGTTATAAAATTCCCCAAACGAAACCCACAAGCAGGTGTCAGATGACTGAAGTCATCCCTCTCTGGGCATCTGCTGTACCAGAGATGATTCCTGATTGCCCAAGGCTGCTGGGTCTCTAAGATCAGGAGAATTCTCACCCACCAGCTCCTGTACTCCAAGCCACTCAGGGGAGCATGAAGACAAACTGGGAAGTGGCCCTGAACATGAGGGAACTCCAGAGAACGGACTGTGAGAAAGGCCTGTGTAGATCTCAGAATCCACCGGTGGTACCACACTGCAAGGGGTACTGACATCCACATTAAGTTCATTCTTCCATTTTCCTGGAAAACTTTCCAGGTCACGGAGGAAAGCAGGGAACTCCATAAGAATGAATCATGGTGATGCAGGGAGAACATAGCAGGGCAGGTGTGAGATTTCTGGTTTGCTCTGCACGCATGGATGAGGGTATTGGGCAAATTGGTAAATGCCTGAGTCCCAGTGCTCTCACCTGGGGAATCAGGAAGTTTGTGTCTGTGAGATGTGGAAACAGCTGAATCCTTAGTGTACAGAGGAGGTACCCAGCAAATGCTGACTGTCCCTAACAGTTCATTCATTTGACAAATCATCACTTGTTACGAGCAAAGCTTACTGCCAGTGACATGAGCTCTGCCTGGCAGGCATGTGCCCTCATTCCCTGGCTATCATGCTTTTAGCATGCCCTCACACCTTTGCAGCTTATCATCACTTCCTGGACATGGACAGGCCATGGCCCGCTCACCAAGTTCATGGCCAGTGCCTAGGTGTGGGGCGCACGGACACTGGCCTCTCAGCCAGTCTGGGGTAGGTATTACTCCCGTATCATAGGTGAGGAAGCCTGAGGCTGAGAGAAACTTGAGTGGCTGGCCTCTTACTGCTCAGGCTCGTACTTATTTCTTAGCTAGAGAGGCATTTGGGAGGTGTGCTTACTGCCCTTTGCATCCTGAGAGCCACTGTACACATTGCCACTTCTCTGTTCCAGAACGTCTGTAAGGCGGTAGAGGAGACGCCGTACCAGCCCACGATACAGGAGATCAAGCAGAAAATTGACAGCTATAACAGCAGGGAGAAGCACTGCCTGGGCATGAAGCTGGTAAGCAGAGCCTGTCCACCTCTACCCAACATCCTTTTGCCCCATCTCCACAGGAACAACACTTGCTTGCACTTCACTCTCATTTGTGCAGGCCCAGCTTTCTGGGACCTCAGGGACCCAAAGAAGTAGAATGGGTTTTAGAATAGACTCTAGATAGAACCTCTGTTCCATTCACTCTCTGGCTACTTTGGCAAACTTTAACTCTCCTTGCTTTAACTCTCTCTATATAAAATAGAGATCCCCACGCCCATGCTTAAGAGATCTTGGGAGGATAAATGACAGTAATGGTGGGCTTGGGGGCTTGATCCCGAGGAAACCCTTGACCCAGGGAATCTGCAACTGCTGTGCCTCCTGTCAAGCTCACAGTGCTCAGACTGGTGTAAGCACCTGACCTTGACAGGTTCAGAGTTGTCTTTAAGGGGTGACACCAGGAGAGCCCTGCCCCCTGCTGGTGACTGTCAGCAACTGGCTCTCTGGGACTTCCAAGTCACTCAGGAGCCTCAGGAAATGCAGATGTCAGTCAGGCCAGAGTTGGACTGGATCTCTGAGGATCTTGATCCTGTGCATCCCAAGTTCAGAGGCAGAGGGGAGACTGCAGGCTTTACCTTTAGAGTGAGACCCAACAAAGGCCATTGGCACCTATCTGGTAACGGGTTGGAGTGGCCGGGCTAAACTGCCTGTGAGGGAAGCTCAAGCCCCACCAATCCTCTCTGGTAACTGGGCTCCAGACCTCTTGGCCCATGAGGAGAGTGAATTACTACCCCCAGCACCTCTAAACAGGAGACTTGGGAAGGGACTCAGGCAGGCTGGCTGGAGAGGTCTGTCAGGTCTTCTGTAGTTCACAGCCCAGGGTGAACTGGGTAGACAGAATCAGGCAAGATGTGCCTCCCACTTGCAGAGTGAAGATGGCACCTACACAGGTTTCATCAAAGTTCATTTGAAGCTCCGACGGCCAGTGACGGTGCCTGCTGGGATCCGGCCCCAGTCCATCTATGATGCTATTAAGGAAGTGAACCCTGCAGCCACCACAGACAAGCGGACATCTTTCTACCTGCCACTTGATGCCATCAAGCAGCTACATATCAGCAGCACCACCACTGTCAGCGAGGTCATCCAAGGGCTGCTCAAGAAATTCATGGTTGTGGACAACCCACAGAAGTTTGCACTTTTTAAGCGGATACACAAAGATGGACAAGGTATGAGACTTTCCAACCTTTCCCGAGTCTGCTAATGCACAGTCACTAAACTTTACTGTCAGTCCCGGATGAGAAGCGTGGCCTTCCAGGCAGCAGGTCTATAGCCATCTACATGTTAGGATTCATGGAAGAGCCAAGCATGGACTCTGGGCAGGATCAGGCAGCTCATGCCTACAGTGCCCAGCTCCATGCACATACAGGAAAGGCACACCCTGGGCTCCGGTCTCCTAATCTCTATAATGGGAAGGAGTCCGCCCACTGCTCCTCTTCCTTTGGAAGATGGTGTAAATGGAAACGAATGAATGGAAGGCTCTGAGCCACCACTGCCTTATCACGTCCACGCCCATTAGAAGGACCCTGACTATTTCCAGTTATCTAGCCAACCTGTGCATTTCCGAGCCCAGGCCCCCATCCTGTCCTCATTTGGGACGAACACCCAGTCCTTCATTCTGTTTGCAGTGCTCTTCCAGAAACTCTCCATTGCTGATTGCCCTCTCTACCTTCGTCTGCTCGCTGGGCCTGACACTGACGTTCTCAGCTTTGTGCTAAAGGAGAATGAAACTGGAGAGGTGGAGGTATGTCTGAACCCTTTGCAAAAACCAGTCCTGGCCAGCTGGGTGAAGCCAGCTGGGTACTGCAGAGTGTGGGTGGAGTAGCAGGGCTGCCAGAGGCTCAGTGCTTAACCCAGGATCATCAGTTGGGGCGCATCACAAGTTACAACCTGCATAGAGCACAACCTGTGGAAAGGATTTCATTTGCTTTGTGAAAACTGGGCTGGTATGGGGGTGGGGGTCACACCGAGAAACTGTGTTCAGGCCCCACCTAGTTTTGCCCTTAAGGCCCAGCAAGCTCCAACTCTCGGCTCTACTGGACATAGACATTTTTAAACCATTTTTCTCTCCTAAAATGCTGACTTCCTGTCTCCAAAGGGATCTAACCAGTGTCAAGCTCCTGGCAAAAATGGGGTCAAATCAGACAGAACTCCTCCAAGCCCATAATACTTGGGATGTGGTCTTCAGGGAGTGACAAGAAGAGGAGGGGAGGCTCAGAATGGGGTTGTTTTTGTTGTCTGGAGGAGTTGGGAGCTGTGCATCAATGGAGTCTTAGAGGATCAGGGCAGAGAGGGCTCTACACTCATTTCAACCAGGACAGCTCAGCATGGTATTGAGTCTACAGAAGCGCCTGTTAGGGAATGGGTGCCACTGAAGCCTGTGTGCTCTGCAGGCTGCAGGCCTGGGCTTGGAGAGCTGGGGCGGCTGTCGTCTGCACTCTGCTGTGCTGGCTCCATGACTGCTTTCCCACCCTCTCTGTGGACCACGGGTTCTTTATTATCTAGTGTGCGGATTGAACCAGGCACACCATAAAGTACTCCCTTGTGCTCAAGGAGCTCGGAGTCTCAGTCCTTTCCCCCATGTGGAGGCTTGAGCAGCTAGAGCCGACTGAGAAGTGGCCAGGGTGTGCTCGGTATACTGGTTCATGAGAAGGAATTTGATGTCACACAGCTGATGAGAGGTGTCCTCCACCTGCCTCTGAAGAGCACACCCAGCAGCAAAGGGAAGGCCTCGGTTGCTGCCGACTCCTTCTGTAAAAACAGGGTGTATAGGCTAGGAACTCCACGAGGTGACCATTCTGTACGGTACACAAATGTCATTCATGGTACCAGCCTCTTGTTGAAAGTGTGCGTGCCTGGCTCACTGTGGAGCAGCAGCAGGGCCCTTGAGTCATGTCAACTTGTAACCATTTCCCCTTGTCTCCTCCTCCTCCTCGCCTCACAGTGGGACGCCTTTTCCATTCCTGAACTCCAGAACTTCTTAACTATCCTGGAAAAAGAGGAGCAGGACAAGATCCATCAACTGCAGAAGAAGTACAACAAATTCCGTCAGAAACTGGAGGAGGCGTTACGAGAGTCCCAGGGGAAGCCTGGGTAACCAGCTGACTTCCTGTCCTCTCAGTGCCCTCCGATTTATTTTATTAATTAATTATTTTTGCAACACAGTTATTGTTAAGACGCATCTGGTGGGTCCACCTGTGCCTGCCCAGCAGTTAACAGATGTGGCACAGAGTCTCTTCCACAAAGGCTCTGGAGAGCTTCCGTCTGGGATCAGAACTTGTGTGGAATGACCAGTGTTTTCCCTGCACAATCTGCTGGCCTCTCAGAAACCAAATAGGTGCCTCTCTGGTCACCAAACTCCAATCAATCAGCAGCTGGCAAAAGGAAAGAAAGGTCCCAGAGCCTGTGTTCCTTCTCTGGATTTAACTCTTCAGTTCCTTTTTTTTTTT
>NW_022196891.1:27600548-27627568 GCF_008632895.1 Mastomys coucha | reverse complement strand
TAGTATATTTAAGTGTCAGATGTGGCATATTCATTTTAGCTAAGTCCTTGAAAGCAGGAAAATGCTCACAAAAGGACTGTCCTTTCCCCACGGTGCCTCATCTTCTCTAGTACTAGACACTCAGGGTCAGCCTGAGATTTCCAGAGGCAACAGCCTGACCAGGCCGTCTCTTATTACTCAGCAGGCTGTGTGCATGCAAACCCAAAGACATATATGCACATTCATGTGGTATTTCAGCATGTCTCTGTCCAATGTTTGCTATGTTAAAATTTTAATTTAATGTTGTCATCCTTATGGGTTTCTAGCAAAGAGAAACCAGCCACTATCAATTTTAGTTTCCTGCTGAGTTGCCAGAAAGTATTAGAGAGAAGCATATCCAAGCTGTCTGTGGCCTGTGCCTGCAGTGGGGGCCTGGACCGCCTGGGCTACTCTCCTTGGCCTTCAGCTCCACCTCCAACTCAGGCATTAGGGTCTCCTGCTGCTGCCTGAGTAGCAGCTTTGATTACAGTGGTAAGGTCCTCTGTCTTGGAATCCTCTCTGGTGGGAAGCATGGTCACTCGCTTGCAGCACAGCCCTGAGCAAACCTGTAGCCTGACTTCCCCGGTGACTTCAGTGCCTTCTTGTTTGCAGAGAAAAGAGCGAGGCACTTGGCTTGAAGCTCTCCTGCTGGCTTGCCCCTGGCAGGAAGTGGACAATGGTGCTATAGAGCCAAGGACAGAGCCTCAGAGCACAGGGTGACTGATGATCACACGCCTCTGTCCCATCAAGCTTCCTGATCTGGCTTTGACTCTGAAGACTCGAGATTAGTAAAGACTGCATGGACAGCATCGGATTATGACTCCAACTCTTGACTAGTTCAAACTTAAAACAAATTAGCTAGAGTAGCCAGGACTGCAAAGACACTCAATACAGAGGGAAAAAACCTATCCCTTTTAAAGAGGGCCAGTGTTCCAATCAAGCCTCCAGAGGAGACCACTTTCATGTTGTGCTTGCTTTTTCACGCCCTCTCCTCTGGTTGTTTTAAGCCCAAGCTTGTTTTAAGCCCAAGCTTCTCTGAGTAGCCTAAAAAGTTCCCTCCCAGCCCAGCCTGAGGCCACGCTGCTCCTGTCCCAGAAGAATGCCAAATCCTTGTCATTCAAACTGTGCATTGTTTTCAAAGCTGCAAAAGCAACTGAGCTAGCAACTTTGAGGTTGTGCACGCTGTCAACCCCCTGGCTACCTGCCTGCTGTCGTCTCCTGTTCAGCCTTACACTTCCCTCCCTTAGGAAGCCCCCTTCCTGCTGTGTATTACAGGGGCATATGGAAAGTCATTCCCTTCATCCTGCATGTCTGTCGCATTAGGAGAAGGCATGGCTCCTGCTGCAAACACTGTGAATGCTGCTGAGAACCTCCCTCCATGGATGGCTTTTTATTTTTGACAAGAAAAAAATTCATGTATATACACATATGTATATACATATATATGTATATACACATAGAGGCATATAGCTATATATAAAGGAAAGGTGTTTATTCAGAAAATGATGGTAAGATTCAGACTTTAAAGCACAGTTAGACCCAGGACTTACACTGAGGTTGAGCCTCCGGCAAGCGTGGAGTTCCGAAAGTCTCAGAGGGGTCTAACTGCTGGTAGTGCCTTCCATGGTTGTATTGCTCTGTGGGTGTTCTTTTGAGGATATTTTCCTTCTAAATGTCTTTCTTATATATGTTTTATAATGAATAATAAAAGCTTACCGTAAACAATTCCCAATGGAATCGTCCTTGCTGAACGTCACCGTCTTATGGAGACTGACCTGGAGAGAGGGGGACTGAGGCAACCGCAGGGACATTTCTTGGCAGAGCCAAGTTTTCTTCTACGGTAAGCTAGGGAACGAAGGCTACCATTCCAATGCTTTTGAGAAAATTGTCCATACAGTAGAGGGCACTGCCTCTGTGGCTGCCTCTTCTCCAGTGCTGAAGAGGGGAGAGGACTTACAGCAAACCACACGCTAGCGTTAGAACAAGGGCTGTCTGGATAGAAGGTGAGCAGCACTTATCTGGAATTATTTACAGCGATGATGTGAATGTGTCGTTGATGACTTACTGCAGAGAGGGCTGAACTTGTCCCAAAGCAGCCTGCATTTTGGCCCCTCTGACTTCCAGCAAAGAAATCTCTTTAAATTCAAGAAATAGCTACATAGAGTTAGCAAGGGAAACCACTTACCTCCCAGTGTTGCTCATGTATCGCGCAGTGCATAGGGCTGCAGGCTGCTTGGGCTGCAAAGCTTATCCAGTTCTGCTGCTCTTCACGGGCATCCTTAAAATTAGCCAATCACAGGGCGGATGTAAAAAGGTGCTTACTGCCAAGCCTGGAGATCCGAGTCTGATCTCTTGAGACCCATACAGCGAAAGGTGAGAGAACCCACTCCCACAGTTTTCTGCTGACCTCTCCATGTATGCTATGGCAAATGTGTACCGTGTATGTATACACAATTTGTGTGTGTGTTGTGTAGCCCTAGCTGTCCTGGAACTATCAAGACCAAGCTAACCTCAAAGCAGAGATTTACCTACCTCTGCCTCCTATGTGCTAGGATTAAAGGTATCTACCATTATAAAGGTATCTGGCTTATACCCAAAATTTTTAAAGAATTAGCCAACATCCAACCTGTGCCTAGCCTGGTCCTGCACATCTTGTACTAGGGTCCAGCCAGGTGGGTTTGCCTGGCCCCTTACTACATGCATCACACCCAATCCCCAGATCTACCCTGGTCCCACATTCGGTGTACCAGCCTAGCTTGGTCATCCCTGACATACAGCCTCCACCTACCAGGGCTTTGGCCCTCCTGCCCAGACTTAGTGCCTATCACCTGGCTTCATCCTCTTACACAAAAACCAATGCCTAGTAGATCAAAGACCTAAATGTGAAACCTGAAACTGCTGGAAGAAACCTAGGTCAGCTCCTGCAGATACAGGTACAGAGGAAGGACTTCCTGAATAAGGACTCCATACACCCAGAAACTAAGGCCACCAACTCAAAAAAAAACAAAAAAAACAGAAAGTTAAAAAGACAAACAACCCATTTTAAAAAATGGGCTAAGGAACTAACAAGAGGTTTCTCAAAAAAGAAAACAAAAATGGCTAATAAATACATAGAGAATTCCTTCTAGTCTGACTCTGCTCCACCTCTTAAACATCTCCACGCCATTCGCGGTGGGGAGAGGAAGATGATTCAGTGCTAGTGTATTACTCTTCCTGGAAGCAGCAGCCCAGCACAGGCCCGGACAGGCACGGGCACGGCACAGTGCCACTGGACCACAGTGGAGAGCAAACGTCCTTCATGGGTTTTGTATCTTCAGCAGGGAGGTGAACTTACATGGCATGGCCCCTCCAAGAGCATGGGAAGCAGGAATGGGCGGTGAGATGGTAGCTCACTACTAGACAAGGGACACTTTGTCAGTCCTGTTCACATGCCGCTCCTCAGGCAGACACCCTGTGCAAAGGCCTGGCTGTAACAGGGTCCTGCTAGAGTGAACTTCTGGAGGGTACTTCCAGGCTTCAGATGTGCATATCCACATAGACAGAATTAGTGAGATTAAGAAGTTTACTTCCACTGGGCAGTGGTGGCGCACACCTTTAATCCCAGCACTTGGGAGGCAGAGGCAGCCGGATTTCTGAGTTCGAAGCCAGCCTGGTCTACAGAGTGAGTTCCAGGGTAGCCAGGGCTACACAGAGAAACTCTGTCTCGGGGGTTGGGGGTGGGTGGGTGAGGTTCTCTTCCCAGTGAAAAGGATTATTCCTGATTTCACAGCAAGAACACTTCTTTTTTTTCTTTTCCTTCCTTCCTTTCCAGGTCTAAGATGGGTTATTTGGTGGACAGTTGATGTGCAAGCCTCTTTTATCTCAGTGTTTAAAAAGATGAGAAAGACAAAAACTAATTTTTTTTTTTTAAGATTTATTTATTATATATAAGTACACTGTAGCTGTCTTCAGACGCACCAGAAGAGAGCGTCAGAACTCATTACAGGTGGTTGTGAGCCACCATGTGGTTGCTGGGATTTGAACTCATGACCTTCTGAAGAGTAGTCGGTGCTCTTACCCGCTGAGCCATCTCACCAGTCCCCAAACTAATTCTTTCTTAATGGTAAAATCCAAGAACTCTGAAGAAATGTATAATTGAACAGCTCTTAGTACTGTCTCCACCGTGAGCCCTAGACAGAGAAATGGCCTGCACAGACCAAGGCAGAGTGAGGGATGCCTTTAAACACTTCTGGCATCCACTGACTCATTTGTGATCAGATGAACACACAGGCCCTCCCTTGTGCAGGTATTTTAGGGAGTTCCTGAGTCCTCTGCAGACTGAGGGAAGAGCCAGTCCATGAACCCAAGCTTAAGAAGCTGGGGCTAAGGAAGACGTTTTTCATCTAAGCCTTCGTGACAGCAAAGCTACCATCTTGGAGTTACACCACAAACTCAGTCATTGGTGGCAGTATGCTATATACAGCTAGGGAAGAATAAAGGTCACATAGAAACCCATATTCTGTGGGTTTTTGGGTTTTTTTGTTTTGGTTTGGTTTTGGTTTTGGTTTTTCAAAACAGGGTTTCTCTGTACAGCCCTAGTTGTCCTGAAACTCACTCTGGAGACCAGGCTGGCCTCGAACTCAGAAATCCACCTGCCTCTGCCTCCCAAGTGCTAGGATTAAAGGCGTGCGCCACCACTGCCTGGCCATGTTCTGTGTTTTTATTGTTCTTATATCTACTGGCTTAAAATCTGCTGCAGCTTAGAGTTAATTCATTCTGTTGCTGTGACTGTTTTGTTGCAGAGAAATAACCAGGCTGTTTTCTAGGGGACAACAGGGCAGGGCCTAGGAGGTTAATGAGGTTGTAGGAGCAGTAAGGAGGGAGCTGGGGTCTATCTGGAGGGCTTTAGAAGCAGGGGCGCTCTGCCTGCTGCGCTTTGGATGGGCTGCCCTGCTTTTATCATGGAGCATGAACTAAATCACAGAAACCACATGAACATTTTCACTAAGTAAGACATAGGAGTGATTCAGATTTAGATTCAAAATAAAAGCTTTCAGTAAAGAATTACAGTTTTTATTTGCAAAAGTTGAAAATGCTCATATCAGTTACCAGCTTAGAACCTGGGTTCCCATGGGATCCACTGCATAAAATGAGTCTGTCACTTCTTGCCAGGTTTGGGGGCCTTTTCTAGGCCTTGGATGTATTTTCCAGGGAGCCGATACTCTTCTACAATCCAAAAAGAAAATCTTCAGCCGAGCCTGGTCTCAAGTCCCTACTGCCCATCCCTACTCCCCAAGTCCCTTGGGCCCTGTAACCTCTTCCCCTCCCTATCCACTAAGCCCAGTGTGCTCGCTCCCCCCTGCTGTCCCTGTTATTCTAATACATGACCCACCTTCCACATCCTGTTCAAGCTCATCTCCAGTGACACCTTCTCAGTTGGATCATTTATCACACACTGAGGTTGAGGGGTGTATTTTGGTCGTTTATACCTGCTGGCTACCATCTAGATCAGTGGCTCTCAGCTTCCTCCTGCTATGACCCTCTGCTACAGCTCCTCATGTTGTACTGACCCCCAATCATAACATTATTTTCATTGCTACTTCATATCTATAACTTTGCTAATGTTATGAATCATAACGTAAGTACCTGTTTTCCCTGGTAGTGTAGGGCAATTTCTGTGAATGGGCCATTCAGCCCTCAAAGGGGTCACACTCAGGCTAAGAACCACTGATCTAGATGTACTGAGAGAGAAGGCCTATGTCTGTTCAGATGCATGTTCATCTACTTTCTTCTGTCTTCTTAGTCCCGAGCCACCACGTGGGCTCTTCACATAAAAGAGCTCAATGACGGAAGTGGATTGCTGGGAACTGTCACAGGCATGAGACAACTCTACTTATTAAGCATGTGCTATGTGCCAGTCTTGACTGTGAGACAGGCATGAAAAACACAAGGTTTATCTCAAGTTCTATTTTGTAGAGGGTTCAGACATTACAGAAATATTAAGTGTCTGATTAGACACTAGTGAGAAACACCAAGGCAATCGAGAAGCACTAATGCTGGTAAGTTTTACCAAAGGGAAGTGGGTGTTCCCCTGAGCTGAGCCAGTGAGCCTGTGAGGACAGACACAAGCAGGGCCAGGAGGCACACAAGGAAAGGGGACAGCAGGCAAAAGCAGGGAGATGTCAAGTGCCCAGGGTATTTGTAACCAGTAGGAAACGGGGTGGAGTGGAGTGAGGGTGTAGGAGCAGGAGAGACAGGGCAGGCTGGGAGGAGCTTACTCCTCAGCTCAGGAGCTTGTTCCTGAAGGCACAGATAGGACACGGAGGCTTTATAGGGACAGTGATTACATTTACTTTAGCAAGCTGATTGAGGCAGAATTTTGGAGGACTTAAAGGAAGGACAAAGAACAGGCTAAAGACCCAGAGGGAAGCAAAAGAACTTTGGTTCTAAAGAATAAAAAGATTTGGAGCCCAGCTACGGTACTCAAGAGTTAGGTGAGTTCCAGGCAAGGTACTGAGTTTCTCTGGACCTCAATTCCCCATCTGCAATATGGGCAACAGTCCTGCAGCACAGTTATAACCAGAGATCCCTGTCACAGCACTGCTGAGCTCCAGCCACCACTGGGGCTCACCACATGATTTCTAGGAAGGGAGATCGGGAGGAAAGCTAAGCATATGTACAATGGAGAGCAATGATTCTGAAAGGGCCGAAGATCTGGTGCAAACATTGGTTTCATCTGCCCACTGCTACAAAATGAAGTGTGTCTGTGTACACATGAATGCACAAACTATTGCTCCTTGATGAAGTCATATCTCAGTATACACCCATTGTAAGTTGAAAATAGGGTAAACTGAGGAGCTGGAGAGATGGCTCAGCAGTTGGGAATACTTACTGTCCTTCCAGAGGATCCAGGTTCAATTCCCAGAATCCACCTGATAGCTCACAACTGCAACCCACATCTAAAACTCTAGTTTCAGGGGATCTGATGCCCTCCTCTGCCCTCAGAGGGCACCAGGCACACACATAGTGCACAGATATTTATGCAAGCAAAACACCCATGTGCATATAAAATTACTTTAATTAAAAGAGAGAGAGAAAGAGAGAGAGAGAGAGAATATGGCAAATTGAAAAGGCACATAATCCAGCCATGCTGGAGTACACCTTAGCTAAGTGGTTCAGCATAATATGGTGGTCTGGTTGTTTCCCCACCATGGTCACATGACTGATGGGGGTGGGGAGACACTCTTGCTGTTGCTAGCTAGTTCTGGAAGAGTCCAAACTTTAAAACCTGAAGTACAGTTTCTATGGGCTATCTATGTCTTACACCACTGTGAAGTAGACCCACTATGAAGACTGTATAAGTACAGGTGGGATGGTTAGACTCAAGCAGAGGCCGGGTCTTTGCTAAGCCGCCCAATGTGTCTCCTCAGAAGGGCTACTCACCGAGCAGGAGCTGGCCAAGGTGGTGGATTTGGTTTCCCTGGACCTGCACCTGCAGACTGTCTCTGGCTCCAGGGGCAGGAGAGACAATGGTGCTGGCCTGACACCGCTGCTGGAGAATGGCGGCCACTGAGCATGGATCTAGACCATAGGTCTCCAAGTTCCGGATCACAGTCACCTGGGGACAAGAAGCTGACAGTGGGCGTGTGTGGTATCTCCTCAACTCTAAGGGCCCTTTTACCCATATTCCATGATGGTCTGCTCTCCCTGGAACTCTGGTGCCTTTCTGTCCAAATAGTTTATACTTTCGGGTTTCTAAAATGACCTTCTCTACCTCATTCAATATATGTGTTAACAGATATCTGATCCTACCTATGACAAATATTTAAGGGTTTTTAGCTATGGAGAATTTAAAATATAAGTAAAATAGTATGGTGCCAAGCATGGCAATTTATAGCTTTAATCCCAGCACTTAGGAAGCAGAGGCAGATGGATCTCTGGGAGTTAGAGTTTGAGGACAGCCTAGTCTGCATAGCAAGTTCTAGACCAGCCAAGGCTACATTAGGAGACCTAATCTCAAAGTTAGCTATGGTACAACAGTATGATGGAATACACCCCCACCCCCAATCTCAACAGTTGTGAACTCATGGGCAGTCTGAGTTTACTCACACTCCATCCACTCCTGGATCCTACATCATTTTACAACAAATCCTACACTTCCAATCATTTCATATATAGATATTTCAGTATATATCTCCAAAGGTTAAGGATTGCTTTATTTCTTTAAACACAGAGTCTCAACTATGTCTCTGACTGGCTTCAAACTTTCTTACAGAGCAGGCTGGCATCTAACTCGGGATTCCCCTGTCTCTGCTTCCTGGATGCTGGAATTAGAGGGAGGTACCACCGGGCTGTGTGAGATAAGGACTGTTCTAAACATAAAAGCAAAACTACTACTTCAACTGAAAAAGAAACTGATGGCTGGGGAGATGGCTCTGTGGCTAAGGTGCTTCTTACACAAACCTGGCGACCTGAATTCAGTGCCCAGGACCTACATAAAGGGAGATGGAAAGAACCAACTCCACAAAGTTGACCTCTGACTTCAACACATGCACTGAAGCATGCACGTCTTCCCTCCCCAACCCCAATAATGGTGATACAATGTTGATGATAATGATGATAAAGTGTTTTGTACCTGATAATAGTCCCTTAAGATCACATAGCTAGTCAACAACATGGCGCTTTTCCCTTATAGCAACAAATGAGAAGAGTATGACGTCAGGGCAAAAAAGGAAAGCATTAACGCTCTTTCAAGAGCACACTTGGTCAGAGATGGCTCAGTGGTTAACAGCACTTGCTGCTCTAATTCCCAGCATCCACAGGGCAGCTCACAACCTTTCAACTCCAGTTCTGGGGGATCTGATGCCTACTTCAGGCCTCCATGGGAACAGCATACATGTGGTATCCGGACACACACACAGAAAAAAAGTCCATAGACAGAAAATACAAATTAATAAATCCTTTTTAAAAAAAGTAATAAAAACCACAATCCAGGACTGGAGAGATGGCTCAGTGGTTAAGAACATTAACTACTCTTCCAGAGGACTCAGGTTCAATTCCCAGCACCCTCATAGCAGCTTACAACTGTCTGTAACCTCAGTCTTAGGGAATCTGACACCCTCTTCCAGCCTACACAGGCACCAGGCCACACACAGCACACAGACATGCATAAGGCAAAACACCCACAACATACAAAATTAACAACAGACATGTAAGAGTTACAGTCCTCGCCTGCTTTGAAACAGCTGGAGATGCTAAAGGACTACTCTCAGGGAAGGCGGGAAGGCTGCTAGACAGTGCCTTTTGAAAAGCTGTGTGCTTGCAGGGGACTGCAGGCATGCTCTTAGACTCAAAGAGGCTTTAGGGGTCCCAGTAGAAAGCCAGTCTCCTCTCTGATGCATGAGACCCTGACTGCACCTTCCCCAACGAGTGGCCAAAACAAAAACCAAAACAAACCAAACCAAAACAAAACCCCAAAACAAAACAAAAGACAAACAAACAAAAGACCTTTACCCCCAGAAAGCAGCTCATCATTTCTGGAAGCACCAACTTCAGTTTTGGACAGTTCTATTATGAATAAAAGATCCGTGCTTTATATACACAAAAGCGTTTAGTGTAACATCTGGCATGGGATTGCTGCTAATCAAGACTAATATGAGTGAGCCAGGCGGTGGTGGAGCACACTTTTGATCCCTGCACTTGGGAGGCAGAAGCAGGTTTATTTTTGAGTTCAAGGACAGCCTGGTCTACAGAGTGAGTTCCAGGACAGCCAGGGCTGTCTCGAAAAACCAAAAACCAAACAAACAAAAAAAAACCAAGAGTAATATGAGTGGTTCACCTTTAGGGGACATGTCCTGCTAAGTAAGTGCTTAACCTACACACAGTCTTCATTTGATCACTGAAGTAAGTAACTCACATGGCAGTTATTACCTCCATTCTTCACAGAAGGAAACTGAGGCACGAGGAAGTTCAATAAGATGCACAAGGTCAAGAAATGAGAAAAGGACACATTGGAATTCCAAACCCTCAGCTCAGAACCATACATTCTGCCAAGTCCTGTTTTGAGCCCAAGCCTGGGCACTCAGGATTTCTACCTCGGTCTTTCTCTAGATATGCAGACTAAGGGTGCTCCTTGGCAGAGGACAGCATCTGACACATTTTGAGCAGAGCTATAATTCGCTCCCTGCAACCTCGTGTTCACAAGCTGAAGGGTTTTTTTGTTTTGTTTTTCAAGACAGGGTTTCTCTGTGTAGCCCTGGCTGTCCTCGAACTCAGAAATCCACCTGCCTCTGCCTCGCAAGTGCTGGGATTAGAGCCGTGCACCACCAGCACCTGGCCACAAGCTGTACGAGACAGAGGCTGGTAAAGTAGTGCCAAAGGAAAACCCAAACTAAAATAGTACCCACTTTTCAAACAGGCTCTAGCAAGTTTCTTAGTATAAATTTCCAGAGGGCAGGAGGGAGTAGTTAATGACACGTCTTGCCCAGGAACAGGACAGACACACAGCATGGGCTTTTCCAGTCCAAAGCCTCCAATCGGATCAGAAAACCAGACCTTAGCAGGGAAGCTAAGCTACCATCCCCAAACACTGGATCTGTCTTTTCTGGGTGGTGGTAGGGGTGGAACCCGAGGTCTTAGCATAGGCTAAGCAAATGTTCTGACTGAGCTGCACAGCCCCAGCCCCAATATCTTTTAAATTACCTTTTTATTACAAGCCTTCTGTGCAAGGGTAATATCAATTGGACTGAGTTTCCCTTTCTTTAGAATGGGTTCCTGGCCAGGAAATGTCACTTGGTAGGCAGGCTGCAGATTTTTCAAACACCTAAAATGAGAATTTGGGTTATAACTAGATCAAGGCAACAGACAGCATCTTTCTGCATCCTACAACCATGAGCACTGGGTGCGAGTTTTTACAACACACTGATTTGTAACTGACATCCGAGATGGGAACAACAGTGACTCGAGCACCTGGGAACTCCCCAGTTGCTTGGCCTCCTGGGAATCTGTTGTCTGCTTTGAGAAGGTTACTACTTGTCTCAAAAAATGTTCCCTAACAGGTTATAGCCTCCACATGCTGTGTCATATGTGTCACATGTTCTAGCAATGCAGTTTTTACTTAATAGTCTGTGTGTATGAAGTGAATGCACATGTTTGTGTGTGTGTGTGTGCGGATGAGTGCAGGCACCTGCATGGTTCACATGTGGAGGTCAGGAGGCAGTCCTCAGCTTTCACTGTTTGGAACACGGTCCCTATGTTTTCACAGCTGGAGACACTAGGTTATCTGACCCATGAGCTGCCTGCCAGGGATGCTTGTCTGTCTCCATCAATTCATAGGAGGACTTGGGTTACAGAGGCATACCTGGCATTACCTGGGTTCTGGAAGTCACTCAGGTACTTATGCTTTACCCACTGAGCCACCTCCCAGCAACCTGTAATAATAATAATGTAACTTTATAGAACATTCAACTCTACCGTAGCTCATGCCTGCACCCAGTGGCACAAATTCATGGCCAACTTAAGCTATGTGGTGAGCTTAAAACACCACGAACAAAATGAACAAAACAAAACACAAAACCAGAAGCCAACTCAACTCTGCCATCACAGCACAGAACACCCTAGCCCTTTACTAGACAAGGCTGAGCTCCAACAAACTCGGAGACACGCGGCAGGATAGTCTGCATGAGCTACACACTTCGCTGGATCCCAATATGAATTATTTTCAGCTATGGTTCTACAGAAAAAAAAATCAAGAATCTTTCCATTGAAGACAACTCCTATGTTATATTTCTTTACTCTCTGTCATGTTCTTCTATGTTATAATGGCTCAAACTGTCACTAAAGCTCTCCTTATCAGAATTAGTCAAGCCTACGTTTATGGAAAGAAAGAAAGTCAGACTTAAATAGTAATGATGTGGATGGGCAGAGGATATGTATGTACTTGGTGTGGATGACTGCGGGTGCATGCGCATCGAGTCCAGGTCAATTCCGGGTTCCTCAACCACCCTCTACCTTGTTTTTGAGGCAGAATCTGTCATTGCCCCTGAAGCTCATCAGTCTAGCTGAGCTGGCTCTGTTCCCCAACACTGTGGTTAATATGTACCCTGCCACAGCTGGCTTTTACAGGGTACTGAAGAGCTGAACTCAAGCACTCATGTGTCGGCTACAGGTCCAGGCTAAAGATCAGGGTGACCATTCTGAAACTCTGTGGTAGATGCTAAGGGCAGTGGTGCAGGAAAGTTGAAAGGGACTCCTGGCCCCTGTTACCTGGTCAGGAGACAGTCCCACGGGAGCTTTGTGACCAAGTGCTGTTCATTTTTCTCTAAGATGCAGTCACATAAGATAGGATCCAACTTCACCAGACTAAAGGGAAAACAGAGGCATTAGGGCAACTTCAGACTTGACCACTGCAACCAAAGTGAGAGCGACCGTCACCCTCTGCGCCATCTGGATCACTCAACTGTGGGACCAGAGACCCTTGGGCAGGAAAGCCCACTGATGGGAGGACAAAGAGGAGAAGTAAACAGTGGAAGAAAATGTGGAAAGAAATCCTGGCTCAGTTCTGCTGTGACCACAGCTTTCGAGGCTTGATTCAGTCAACAGGCTAGCAAGGAAGGAAGGATGTGTTACACCCTATGGTCGCTACAATGTGTACATAGACTGAGCTGCTACATAATACCCCAGAGACCCATATAGTTAAAGGAGGAAAGGGCTAGTCGCATGCCATCTGTAACCATTTACAAAGAAAAGTCATAGCAAAAAGCCATAGTGACTTTGATTAACTTTTTCAGGGTTGCCATTTTTCCTGACAACAGCCACATGCCCTTGAACATCAGTGGCGGACATACGTGAGATGTGTGCATGCAGCCTATGGACCATGCTGACACCATGTGATTGATCTGAACCCCAGGCAACAGCCTATGGTTTGCAAACACTGAACCTGCCTATTGCTAAGCTGCTGCAATTGTATACTCTCCATTCCAGAATCTTTCCCATCCTTTGATTTTAAAGTTCTTACATTCGTGTCTATGTCTCTGTATGTACAGGTGCACACGTGGAGCAATTTGCACAAGTTTGTTCTCTCTGCCGTGGGGATCCTGAGGGTTGGACTCAGCCAGTCAGACTTGGCAGAAACTGCCTTTACTCACTGAGCTCCTGGCCAGCCCACTCTCTGCATCCTTTCCTACTTGTTGTAAAGATGAAGACCCGACCAAACACAGTCCACCCTGATGCCGACCGCACTCACTTTCTGTTGTCTGCATCCACCAGGCTGTTTCTCTTGGCATACTCAGTGACGATCCTTCGGACCTCACTGCCCTCAAGGGCGCTCCCCTTCCTAGGAGAGAGAAGTAACCAGAGGTTAGTTAGTTAGTTCAAGCTGGACCTGGGGTCCAACTGCAAATATTCAAACTCCCTGCTTAGCAGGGCATTTTCCTTGGCTCTTGCCTTCCTTTTCCGCTTTCCCTAGGGGAGGCAAGCAGGGCTACTTGAAACGCAACTGCAGACTGAGGCCTACTCTCTCATTTACCTAACCCAAAAAGCCACCCCAGGAAGGGAGGTGTGAGACTGCATTTAGAAGGAGGGTGGGCAGAGCAGGTTTGCCAGTCGCAGGAAAACACTGCTCAAGATGAGGGGAAAGTGCAGGCGGACCATGTAGGGAGACAAGGGATTCTCCCCAAAACTCACTTGTGGCCAGACTCCAGGAAGAGCTGGGTCATGCTGGCTGGGACACAGTAGAGGGGTTTTATATCTGGAGGGACATAGGGCTGTTCCCTGCTACCTTCCTGGACAGTCTGGGAAGTCAGGGAAGGTTCGGGGATGACGAAAGATGTGATCCTGAACCCAGCAAAGAAAACAAAAGCACACATTACACCAGTGCCTTGGCAGTCCAGGTCTGTGGCCCAGTGCCCTTAAACCAACTGAGCTGCGGTGACAGGCCCTGCACTTACCTCGGGTGCCTCCAGTCCACAGCCACAATGCTCTCCACCCCTTTGCTCAGCTCCTTGACCTGGACAATCTGCTCCTGCTGCATGTGCTGCAGGAACTTAGAGAGCTGGGAAAAGAGGCCAGTATAGGGGGCTTCACTGACTCTGCCCATGGAGCACCAGGGCCAGGAGGGCCAGGTCTGCTACGAGGTGGGGACTGGAGCATTGTGACCCATTAGACTAGGAACCAAAAGACTACACACATTCCTACAACTTGAGGAACAAAAAGCTACTAGAGGGCTCGAGAGACGGCACTCGAGAGCTCACACTGGGGTCTGGAGAGACAGCTCAGCAGTCAAGAGCTCACACTGCTCTTGCAGAGGACACAGTCTGATTCCCAGCACCCAGGTTGAGTGGCTCACAACTGCCTATAACCCCAGCTCTGGTAGCCTCCTCTGGCACCAGCACTAACGCATCTACACATAATTAAAAATAAAACTAATTTTAAAAAAAGAAGCTGCTAAACTAATTGGTGAAGCTGTCAGACTCTAATCAGATAGAAAGGAGCCAAAGGGAAGAGAGGCTTGGGCGGTTTGGCCCAAGGAGAGTTTCATTATTTCCCATTACACCTAAAATCACGAGGCTTCTAAGTTCTAGCTTGAGCTTCCTTCCCATGTCCATCTTACATCACATGTATTCCTATATGACTGTGTAGGCATGCAAAGAAGGCGCAGGCACTTACCTTTTTATAGCTTGATTTCTTTATATCCAGTTGTTGTCCTTCAGGACTAGGACAGATAAAAAGGCAAGTTAAACCAAAACCAAAAGTTCTGATACCTGCCTGACACCTTCTCAGGCTGTCCTACCCTCCCCCATAGTCCAAAAGAAGCCACCATTCTAGAGCTCTCTGCCCAGTTGTGGTATCAGAGACGGACAGGGATTACAGGTTGCTCTGAGTCAGAACTATCCAATGACACTTTTGTGGTAATGGAATGTCTGTCTAATATGGTAGCTACTTCCATAGTCATTAGTCATTCTTGTGGCCATGAAACACTTGAAAGGCCAACTGTGACTGGGGAGCTGAACTTTAATTTAAATGTAATTTGCCACGCGTGATTAGTGACCACTATAAACAGACACAGCTTTAGAGTCCCTTCACACCAGAGAATCTCCTGTGGCCTCACAAGTTCCACTTAAAGCAAGCCTTACCAAGAGCGAGCTCACCCCAGGGGAAGGGAAACCAGAGCTATACCAGAGTTCAGCACTGCACTCTGGAGTCTACTAGCCCGGCCACACCCTATCTGTTGTCTTCAGTCACATCAGTCCTTGAAAGAGAGACCACATGGCCTAAAAACTAAATTACTATTTGCCTCTTCACAGAAAGTCTACTGATACCTGCCGTGAAAGCAGTTTTAGAGTACTTGGGAATAGAGGTTCCTAATGAAAACTGTGATTTTTCTTTCCCCTCAGGACTTACACTTTCTCTCAAAACCTAACAATCAGTAGCAGTGGGACTGTCAGGGAGACTATCCTAGAACCCACTCAAGACCTGCCCAAGAAAAAGTTCCAGAAGACCATCTCCAAGTCACTTGCAACCTATCGTGGACAAGAGAAAATGCCAAGGGCTCCAACACCACCGCTGACATGGGTGCCTCAAGGCCACACGGAGACAGTAAACAACTACACTAATTACACTTTAAAAAACAGAGTCTCAGAAAGCACAGCACATGCTGAAGCAGAGCAGGCTGTGAGTGGACGGGGAGTGCATTGCTTGTTCGCTTGTTTATGTATTTATTTAAAAGGCAGAGCCACTGGGTGGTTTCATTCATTCACTCACTCATTTTATTTTAAGATTTATTTATTTATTGTATGTTAGTACACTGTAGCTGTCTTCAGACACACCAGGAGAGGGTGTTAGACCATAACACCCTCTATCCTCATCCCATAAGGGATGGTTGTGAGCCATCACGTGGTTGCTGGGATTTGAACTCAGGACGTTCAGAAGAGCAGTCAGTGCTCTTAACCGCTGAGCCATCTCTCCAGCCCACACTCACTCATTTTAAATGTTTTTTATTTATTTACTTTATTTATATGAGTACGCTTTGCTGTCTTCAGACACCCCAGAAGAGGGCACCAGATCCCATTACAGATGGTTGTGAGGCACCATGTGGTTGCTGGGAACTGAACTCAGAACCTCTGGAAGAGCAGCCAGTGCTCTTAACTGCTGAGCCATCTCTCTCATTTTTAAAGGCAGAGTCTCGCTGATGTGACACTCACTCAACTAGCCTTTAGATTCACTCTTATCTATCTTACCTCAGCCTTGGGATTACAGGCATGAGCCACAGTACCAAGTTGTAGGGTATTCAGAAAAGACCCTGCTCTTACAGTATTAACAGGTACTTGGTATAGGTCAGGCTGTGACTACATGAAATCTGCAGTAGTTAACTATGCTGAGGTGAGAGCTGAACCTGACTGGCTCCATCTTCAAAGTCAACACTCCCTTTCCTGGTGGCTCCAATCTCAGTGAGGTAGGTTTCATACCTACTCTCCTCCCAGGAAGGGTGGAGTAGTAGAGAAAGCTTTTTGACAAAGGCTGTTTCGGGGACTCTTGTAGTGTGTGCTATGGTACCTAATTCCTAAGAGGCAGCCCAGAAACACCTCAGCAGGAAGAGCAGTCAGAGGATCCTGGGAATCTTATTCTTAGAATCCTTTTGCTGGATAAAATTGAAAGTTTTAAAGCCAAGAACCTAATTTACCTGCCAGACTGACTTTCTGCTCTGCCCTTCCCACAGCATGTCACTCAACTGACCTCCACCACCCCATCTTCTTTTACCACCAAGAACAACTGTGAGGCTGCGTCTGAAGCCCCTACCCAGCAGTGCCTTTCCCCCACCCAGCAGTGCCTTCCGTACCAGCAGGAGAACATGTGACTGCCAAGGAGGGTGCTGGTGAGCAAAGGGAGGTCAGCTTTCTTGATGCGACTCTTCAAGGCATGCAGGAAGCACTGCTGTAACAGTTCATCCATTTGCTCTGAAAGGAAAGGAAAGAACCACATCCTTCCTGAGGCTCGCACACTGCCTGGGGCACACTGCAGACTCTCTGGCCCCTCATCACCTTGGCTTAACTGGAGCCCATCCCCAGGCACCAAAGCTCCCCAGTTGCAGGCTTTTAGGTGTGTGCTCACATACAACAGCATGTGTGGCATCTGAAGACGGGCTCCCGGAGTCAGCTCTCTGCTCCTTCCATCATGGGTTAGCTCTGGGGATTGAACTCAGGTAGTCAGGCTTCACAGCGAGTGCTTTTTACCTGCTGCCTGTGAAGCTATCTCACTGGGCCCCTTCCAGACTCTTGGGCACTAATCCGATAAGGGTTAGCCCCATAGGAAGGACCAGGTCCACAGTGCCACACTCATTCAGAGAAGTTAGGACCAGAAGCCTGAGGGGCTCATAGCTGGAAACTAGACAAATGGCAGACAGACGGGCAGACACATAGGGGCATGATTTATGTAAGAAGTACAGAGCTACTGCACACCCAAAGAAGGGTTCTGTCCTCCTCTCCCAGAAGGTCAATGCCATCCTAATGAGAAAGACAGGCATGGGCATTCCACCCCAAAGCCATACCCTGAAGGGGCTTGCCGTCCAAGGCATCCTGGCTCAGGGCCCTGGAGTTGGTGTCCTCAGAGGCTTCTGGGGGAGGAACCTGCCCATTCTCCTCTCCCTCCAGGGTCAGGCTCCTCAGGTTTCCGTGCAAACCAAGGTCTACCTTCTCTTCGCAGCTATCTGTGGGATCCAGTGGGGCAATGGCAGGTGGAGAGGACTTGTCTCCAGATCTCCTGGAAAAATCTGATGTCAGAAACACCAGGCAGTAGCTACAACACTCACCCACCCTGATCAGGGCAGTCAAGTCAGGTGTTTAAAGTCAGTAGTGTCAACAAGCAGAAGACCCTAGGGCAGTCAAGCACGGATGCTCATCTCATCTCAGCTCTACTCAATTATTCTGAGCCCAGAGAGTCTAGGCTAGCTTGAGCTGCTTCCAAAACTATCTCTCTCTCCCTCCCTCTCTCTTTCTCTCTCTCTCTCAACTAGAAACACCCTGAATCAATTCTCAATATAACAGATAAAGGAAAAAGAAGACAGTTAAAGACGGGCAATGGTGGCGCACACCTTTAATCTCAGCACTTAGGAGGCAGAGGCAGGTGGATTTCTGAGTTCAAGGCCAGCCTGGTCTACAAAGTGAGTTCCAGGACAGCCTGGACTAAACAGAGAAACCTGTCTCAAAAAACCAAAAAAAAAAAAAAAAAAAGATAAACCTCTAAAAACATTCCCTTCCATAAGAGCTCAAACTAGTAAACCACCTTGAGTTAAATACGAGCTGGGTGGTAGTGGTGCATGTCTTTAATCCCAGCACTTGAGAAGCAAAGGCAGGCAGATCTCTTCAAGTTCAAGGCCAGCCTAGCCTACAGAGAAAAAGTCCCAGGACAGCCAGAGCTACACAGAGAAACCCTAACTAAAAAATACAAAAAACAAAACAAAAGAACCAGGTATGGTGGTACATGCCTATAATCCAAGTTCTCAGCAGGTAGAGGCAAGAGGACCAGGAATTCAAACATCCTTGGCTACATAGTGAATTTAAGGCTAACCTGAGCTATATGAAAGAAAGGAGGAAAGAAGGTGAGGGGGGAGAGGTAAGAGAAGGGGAGGAGAGGGGAAGGTGTACGATTAAGATTCTACCAGTTTGGTGAAATATAAACCCAGGGTTTAGTCTATTTTACACAATACAAATACCTGAACTATAAAACCCATGGACTCTGGGTTCAAACAAAAGCAATCTAATGTGCAGAGTCAAGAGTACCATGGCTTACTCCTCAACCTTAAGACAGGAAAAACCATGATGGCACAGCAGAGCACACAGTAAAGTTCACGTCCTTTACCCAAGATTACATCAGTTAAACATTACTGTCAGATTTGGCAAACAGTTGCAGTGAGTGAGGCTTATTAACAGTTTTAATAGTATGTACAGGCTGCCCTGAGCAAGTAAATGTTTCTCAGTGGGGGTTGGTGGTTGGACGCTACTGACAGGATTCCTCATTACAGAACATAAAATTCTAGCTGTAATGATCCATTTCAGAGCTCTTTGTCTGGTTAAGGTCACTTTTCTCAAACAATAAATGTCTTTCTCAAAAGCAAGCCAGGCGATGGTGGCGTACGCCTTTAATCCCAGCACTTAGGAGGCAGAGGCAGGTGGATTTCTGAGTTCGAGGCCAGCCTGGTCTACAGAGTGAGTCCAGGACAGCCAGGGCTATACAGAGAAATGCTATCTCAGAAAACCAAAACAAAACAAAACAAAACAAAACAAAACAAAACAAAACAAAAAACAGCAGGACTACTTTTTGGGTTTTTGAGTTTGTTTGTTTTTTTCCTTTCGGGGGTGAAAGGATAACTAAGGGGAGGGGAAGGAAGGTTGAGATGGGGTCTCATTACATAGTTCAGGCTAACCTGACCTGAAACTTGAAAACTGCTGGTGTAGGCTTCCTGAGTGCTAGGACTGTTAGCATATGCATTGATATAGCCAGAATGTGTGTGTTCCATAATGAGAATCCTGAAACATGATACTTGAGCAGCATAAAGTAACCAGGTACCATCTGCTGTCTGACAGCTGACCTGGACTCAGAAGCATTTGCCTCAGGACCAAAGGATGTCTAAAATGTACATAATGGATAAAGCCAGAAGGCTAGCACTATATGGACATCACCGCAGAGCAGGACAGGGAAGGGCAAACGATTCCTAAGCCTACGGCAATTGGCTAAGACAATTCCAGGCCTAGAAAATAACCAAAGTTGTCTCTAGATTCTTGTCTGGACAAAGAAAAATGTATTTTCCCCCACATTTGGCAAGCGGATGGCAGTCTGGCTGGGGTCCACAAATTGCAGGAGGATGCGCCTGGACAAATCCTTGCACTTCTGAATCTCAGGTTCATTTTCTCTCTGTCCCCCATTCCCCGTCCCACCTCATTCTCTGTAAACAGAAGAACAATGCACTCACCACAAGTGGTCCTGATAAGTGTGGAGCACAGAGATGCCTTTTCCTTTCAGGCCTGAAGCCAGCATCTGAGCTGTGGACATGGCAGCCACTCCAACTGCAACGGGCGCTCTAGGGAGGAAAGCAGGGATGAGAGTCAGGCAGAACCTTCCCTACAATGACTCTTGGTTTCTCTTTTAAAAGGAGCAGTGGGAGCTGGAGACCCGTTCAGTTCAGTGGGGGAATAGTTCCCCTCTAATAGGCACGAGGCCCTGGCTTAAAAAAGCAGCAGCAAGATGGTGGCTAGGAACTCTATGAACATACTAAAAACTGTGCAGCAGTGGACTCAAGACAGGCAAACTCTACATATGTAAACTATGTCTACATAAAGCTATTAAAGACATGAGTAGTGGTGCAAGAGAATGTTACCTACAGAAGAAGCTAAAAAAAGACAGGTAAGCACACTGTGATACTGTAGACTGGACCTTTAAATGGAAAATGTACTCACAACAAAACAAAACAACCCCTGAAGCAACATTCCAGGGATACAAAGAAAGACTTGCGTAGTCCCAGCATCGCCCAGTGTAGGACAGGAGAGCACTCCTTAGCTGTGCTAACTACAATGGGTCCTATAAGGTGTGGCCACTGCAGGAAGCTGGGAATCCTGGTGCGCACCAGACCTCTGCACCCTCTCTTCCATTCTTCTATAAAGCTAAAGGACGTTTCAAACATTCAGGGGCAGCCAACATCATACGCTTATCAGATCGGTAGGCTCTCCGCAGGCTTGCGCCAGCCACCAAGGGCCCACTAGCTGCTCCAGAGAAACTTTTTTCTTTCAGTTCTTGGTCCATGTGCTTTGGAAGGGGTCATTTTCCTCCACCTTCTTGTACCTCTGTTCAACACACCACACACAAAAGGCTGACACAGTACCTGTTCCCCACCAAAGCAATGGCACAGAGGTCGCCTTGCTGTACTTGAGGCAGACCAGTAGGGGGCACTACTACCCCTGGCAGCATCAAATCTGTAGCAAATAAAAATAGAACTTACTTAACATCATTTTCATGCTTTATCATACAGCCATCCACAGACAAAGAAACATGTATCAGTTACATACTCACGGTGAAAATGGCAACATGAGAATCAACCCTACATTTCAGGTCTCACAAATAAGAGCACAATGTTCTACTTGCTAAAGTTCCCTAACAATTTAAAGTATAGCATGTGGCATATCACAAACTGGTTAAACAACTTACAACAGAATCAGAGATGTCCAGAAAACTCAGATATGTTGGAGGAATAACACACACACACACAAGTGGATTCAATTTTCAACATAAGAACACAAGAAATGAGTAGCCTTATAAGGTGGCAGATAATTATTGAAGAGATTTCAAGCAATAACTGGAATATAGAAAAATTCTCTTACCTGCTCCCCCGACCAGTTTTTCGAGTACCATGGGCCATGTTATAAAGGCCGGTAGAAGATCCGGATAGGACCACAGTGTGTACACTGTACCAAAAGAGACCCAGGAAACACTTATTAACAAGCACTCCCTGCCGGAGATCTAGAACCACCAAATACTGTGCTCACTGTAACTAGAATTCAGAAAGAAAAACAAAAACACCTTGGTTCAAGGTTACAGAGGTTCAAAAAGCCTTTCCAGGGAGACTGCCTTCAGGAAGAAAGCAGGGACCTACTGACACCCGGAAACTGGGAACTGCTGAGACTTGGCGTTACCTATTGCTACTTCAGGACTGCCAGCAGAAAATGGCCACAGTGAACTAAAATCCGGGGCAGAAACCACGGGCTCTAACGCCATGGACAACGGGGTACCTGTGATCCCTCATTTTCCATCTTCCATGCATGACTTCAAAAGCAAATGACCCCAAAACAGAGAGCCAGTCTATAAGAAAATTTGAAGCTTTCTCATATTTATAATTTTAAAACTCCTACAGGAAAAAAAAAGTCTGTATTTGTCTTCAGACACAGCAGAGAACTGGAGGGAGAGTTGGGATGGCCTACGTAGATGGCATAGTTCTGCTGCAGCCACACAACCTTAGAGGAAAAGCCCAAGGGACAAACCTGTCAACTGCTATAGAAAAGAGAAAGGAGATGTGTGACACAGATAAAAAGCAGAGACTCTTACTAGGAAAACCCACAGGGGAAGTATGTGACTGATGTTAGTCCCGAGCCTACATTTTCTCCACTGTGTTAAGAAAAGACCTTTTGAGTTCAAGGCCAGCCTGGTCTACAGAGTGAGTTCCAGGGCAGCCAGGGCTACACAGAGAAACCCTGTCTCGGAAAACCAAAAAAAAAAAAAAAAAAAAAAAAAAAAAAAAAAAAAAAAAAAAAAAAAGGTTTTCACGATATTTTCTTTTTAAAAAAGATTAATTAATTAATTAATTAATTATATGTAAGTACACTGTAGCTGTCTTTAGATACCTCAGAAGAGGGCATCAGGTCTCATTACAGATAGTTGTGAGCCACCATGTGGTTGCTGGAATTTGAACCTCCAGAAGAGCAGTCAGTGTTCTTAACCGCTGAGCCATCTCTCCAGCCCCCAATATTTTCTTTACATGCTCTAATATTCCATCTTTTGCAACACTTCAGCATTCTCCCAATACCTCAAGCTCCTTTATCTCAGAATTTTGCATTGGCATTTTTCCATGGTTTTTTTTTTTTTTTTGGGTGGGGGAGAGGGTCCTGTTTGGTTTTTAATCCCTCTTACGGTGATTTCTGGTCTTGAAAGGGTCAGTTCTAGAAACACTAGGTCTGAAAAGATCCTTAGGAAATAGTATTGGGAAATTCTGTGTTTCTTTTATTTGAAAAGGCATGTTTATGGGAGAAAATAAAAACAGATACCAAACCAGACAGACAGAGAATAACATGTTACACTGTAGTCTTGGCATTTCATCTTGTTACCATACCTGTTGGATACAAATTTTTCTCCAGGTCAAATAGGATGGGGTTACCACCACTCGAGTACACAGTCACCGCATCCCCTTTGTGAGCATACAACTTCACAACGTTTAGCTCCTCCTTTCCAGGTATTAATTCAGAGATCTGATCTGTTCCGAGGGTGGGGAAGGCAGCTGTCACATCAGCCCGAAGTTTCCTCCTGCAGAAAGCACACCAGCATGATGAATGCTATCTTTTTGATGGACATCAATAAATACGGACATTCAGAATAACTATACAAATCATAAAGGCTGAAGAAGGACTGCCTGGTTTGTGATGCCCCCCATTCTCAGCCTTTCCAAATCCTATTATCTGTCTTATTCATTAGCTCATCTATTCTCACAACCTCCTGGGCAGACTGTTTCCTCCGAACACCTATTTCCACCGAACAACCCAAGTTAGTCTTTGGAAAGTCATCGGAAACACAGATGACCTCACATTCCTTCCCCACTCCTGTTTTAGACTGGTTGGCAATCTGTCAATCTCTGATTAAAAGGCTACTATGGTACCAAGAATGATACCTAGAGAAAGTTGGCTCCAAAATCCCTGAGGAGCTATTCGTGCTATGACACTGACTGAAAAAGGAGAGTTAACATCTCTCCTTTTTCACAGCTTCCATATGCTCTGCCACCTCACGCCACCGGTCTCTCCGACACCAGTTTCTCCAGCCAGGAATAATCGTTAAGGCGCGTTCCCCTTCTACTTTTAGTTTCAGTACACCATCTGAGTTCTCCCATGGACTCTAAACTCCGTGGAGGATTTATATGCCCTCATTTTACAACTTCCACAAAACCTAACTTAAGCCCAGTACACGCTAACTCAACTTTATTGTCCAAAAGACCATCTGGAAGATATGAGACACCCCCACACACCTTATCCTCAAAAATGTTTCTAACATCCCTGCTTGGCTCCCTGGGGTCTCCACGCGCAGCCCTACAAGTGCAGGGGCCTCGCTAGGCTAAGCCAAAGTATTCTCTCCCTCACCTGTCAGATCCCTTGATGGCGGTGTTGGACCTGACCCGAAAGGCCTTAGCGAACATGTCTGCTGGAGCAGCTCAGGAAAGACAAGAAGAGCGCAGACGCCAGGGGCAGTCAACAACACGAGGGTGTGGCAGCTCCGGGGCCCTCGACCCTGGAGGCAGCCATGCTGAAGACTCCGCGCCAAAAAGCAGCCGGCTGGGAACCGCGGCGCGTCGCTTTACTGCCCTAGCCCTGATGCGGGCCGGCCCTAGTCCCGGAACTGACGCAGCGCCTGGTGGGGAGGGGCGGGGCGGACTGCGGAACTTCCGCTCCGGGGCTTCCACTGCGTGCCGGCTGTAGCTGCGAGCCTGCAGGTCTGTAGTCTGTAGTTAGGGTCGCCAGCTGTGCAAACAGCGTCCTAATGGCGTTGAGAAGAAACTGCCAGCTTGCAAGTCTATTAGACTTGCAATAATAATAATAATAATGATGACGATGACGATGATGATGATGATGATGATAATAATGATAATAATAATTGTTATTATTATGTATTGTTATAAAAATAAATAATAAAGTGGAATCTATTGACTTTATTAATTCCATAAATAAAATTCATATTTTATTAAACCTGCCGGTTTATTGAATGCTGTTTTCCCCTCTTTTAAAAAAAATGCCTTTAAATGCTTAAAGGCTTTTATCTATTCATATCTTTTCATTGTATTCTAAACTAAAGGCTTCAGCTAGGATTTTTTTTCTCTCCTTGATGTGTAATTTGCTCGCGGTAAAAATAGCAGCGACAAGGAATACTCTAGATCCAGTTTTATCCAGGCGACCAGTAACAAAGTCCGATAACGAAGATGAGGCTTCCCTGAGAGAAACAACTATGTACTCTATGGACAAGGATTTAAAACTTAGGCTTAAATTAAACTTAAACCTAGGTTGCTTAGGTTCAATTAAACTAGTGTTTGCATATCAGATCTTCAGAGCAGAGTGCCCTTTCAGTAACAGTAATCATCAAAGTCGTTGTCGTCGTCGTCATCATCGTCATCATCATCCCAGTTACTTAACTAATTTCACATTGACTGTCCAAAGTGCCTGTCAATCTCTACCTATCATATACTAGGGCCTAGTTGCTAGGCCCAGCTTCTATACTTCTGAGCCTCCAGGCTTTTATTGGAAGCACCTCACCCCAGACCCAGAGGAGTCTAGAGGAAGGCATTACCTGCAGATGCCTGTTCCTTGGCCTGCTTTGTAGCCACAGTTGGGACACAGACCACCGAGTGTTTGTGGTCTGGAGAACCGAAGAAGTCTTAGGGGAATACTAGAAATTTCAAACTGGGGAAACTATTGTAGATCCGAAGACGTCAACTGTCATCCTAGAAATGAATGGCCAACAAATAGGAGCCGAGATTCAGAGAATTAGGCACTGCCACATCCAGCCTCTATCCTAATATTTCAAGAGCACAAATCCATACATGCTGGTTAGTTCTTTCGTTGAGTTAGCGTGTACTGGGCTCAAGCTCGGTCAAATCAACAAAAGCTCGAGTCATCTGAGGAGGGAGTGGAAGCCTCAGTTGAGAAAAATATCTCCAGGGGCTGGTGAGATGGCTCAGTGGTTAAGAGCACTGACTGCTCTTCTGGAGGTTATGAGTTCAAATCCCAGCAACCGTATGGTGGCTCACAACCACCTGTAATGAGTAACAAATAAAAATAAATAAGGAGAAAGTACCTCCAGTACTGGCTGGTTTCCTGCACAGACATCATGACCCAGAAGCAAGTTGGGGAGGAAAGGGTTTATTCAGCTTACTTCCACGTTGCTGTTATCACCAAAGGAAGTCAGGACTGGAACTCAAGCAGGTCAGGAAGCAGGAGCTGATGCAGAGGCCATGGAGGGAAGTTCCTTACTGGCTTGCTTCTCCTGGCTTGCTCAGCTTGCTTTCTTATAGAGCCCAAGACTACCAGCCCAGGGATGGCACCACCCACAAGGGGCCCTCCCACCCTTGATCACTTGATTTTGAGAAAATGCCCCACAGCTGGATCTCATGAAGGCATTTCCTCAACTGAAACTCCTTTCTCTGTGATAACCCCAGCCTGTGTCAAGTTGACACACAAAACTAGCCAGTACAATATGTATGTATATATGTATTTTTAGACAAGTTCTCCCTAAATTATCCAGGTTGACCTTGAACTCATTCTTTGGTCCAGGCATGCATTAAACTTGTGATCCTCCTGCCTCAGCCGCCAAACATAGCTGGAATTACAGCATTACAACTACTAAGAGTGGCCAGGCAGTGGTGGCTCACACCTTTAATCCCAGCACTTGGGAGGCAGAGGCAGGTGGATTTCTGAGTTCGAGGTCATACTTAGGTCTACAGATTGAGGTCCAGGACAGCCAGGGATACATAGAGAAACCCTGTCTCCAAAAACAAAAACAAAAACAAAAACAAAACAAACAAAAAAACAAGCTCTGCAGCCAGTCCCACAACACCCAGAGGAAGCTCCACTCCCAGGTGCTCTGACACACTCAGGATCAGAGATGAGCTGGAACCAAAATCTATCCCAACACTGGGAGTAACTGGAACCAGTGGGACCAGGCACACAGGAACTCCACCAGCCCAGTGACTCGGGTTCCTTCTGGTCTATCTGGGCTGGGTTTCAGAGCAGACCTTGGGTACAAGCTCTGCAGCCAGTCCCACGACACCCAGAGGAAGCCCCACTCCCAGGTCATCTAACAAGCCCAGGATCACAGGATCCCAGAATCACAGGATCACAGAGACAACTTGACTCTGAGAAGTTCTGACACAACCAGGATCACAGGAAGGACAGGCTCCAGTCAGATTTAGCAAGGGCAGGTAGCACTAGAGTTAACCAGATGGCGGAGAGCAAGCATAAGAAAATAAACAACACAAACCAAGGTCACTTGCCATCATCAGAACCCAATTTTCCCACTATAGCAAATCCTGGACACACCATCACACCGAAAAAGCAAGATTCAGATCTAAAACCACTTATCATGATGATGATACAGGACTTTAAGAAAGACATAAATAGCACTCTCAAAAAAATACAGGAGAACACAGGTAAAGAGCTAGAAGTTCTTCAAGAGGAAACACAAAAAACCCTTAAAGAACTACAGGAAAACACAATCAAACAGGTGAAGGAAAT
>NW_022196891.1:27574822-27599630 GCF_008632895.1 Mastomys coucha | reverse complement strand
ATTGTACAATCTATATACACTGTCAGCTTGTTTGTTTGTGACCGTGTCTTGCTGTGTACAACATAAGGGTCTTCAAATCTTGCTTCTCCTAACTCAGCCTCTCTACTAGTAGTATTGTTTATTTCATGTTTTTACACTATACTATGGTTTCAGACCAGCTTATATATTTCAAAAGTATTTATATACCCAAAAGAAACATAGATGATTAACTAGAGAGGTGGCTTGTAAGAGAACAACAAAGAGACTGAATGCTTTGCTTGACATTTGTAACTCTTGTATCAAGTTTGTAGAAGAGGACTTTATAAGTTACTCTTTCTCTGAGATGAATGCTTTTCCAAATTATCACAGCTAATGAACCAAATTCTTATCTTCACCTAATGTCTGTGCCATCCTCCAAGCAGAACCATTTGTTCATTGAAACAGTTGGCGAATGACTTTATAGATAGACCATCTTAATACCTACTCCGTTTCTTAAATGAATGTAACCTGTTCTCGGTGGGCTGAGAATGAAGACAATTTCTCAAGTCAAATAGCTTTGACCATAGCAGGAAGTCTGTATCCAAAAATCGAGCCTACAATTCATTTCTTGGTGCAGCACAACTATCAACTCTCAGCTTAGCTATGATGGAGGGTGTTCAGACAGGAGTGATAATTTACACAGGTTCCGTGATGGCTAAAGAAACGTAAGATGGTGCCAGGCATGCCTTAAGGGCTGTTGACCTTTTGCTCTGCAATGGGAGATCCTAGTGGCCTGCAGGTGAGAAGAGCGGATGATGGTAATAGACTATGAGGTATAAACAGCTGCCTTCACTTCTGTAACATTCACTGTCGCCTTGGGAAAGGATGGAATGGTCTTTTGCTTACTATGTAGTGGGAAAATAAAAAGCAACCTAGGGCACTTCTCCTGCCCAGCAGTGCATTCCAAGGAAAGTGGTAGCTCACGCTTTTCTGACTTCCGCTTTAAGCCCCGCCCACCCCGCACCCACACCCACACCCATCCCCACCCTCACCCTATCCTTACCCCATCCCCTTTGCCAGCTTCCGAACTGCGTGCTGTTTGGCTCTAAGGCTCCTGTTCTGCTAGCAGTACATTATATAATCTAAATTTGAATTAAGCCTGAGTCCCTGGTTTCTGCCAGTAAATTCGAGCGCCACAGCACTGCCTCCGTTCAATCAAAAACAAACAAACAAACAAAAAACAAGGATCATCACACTCTCATTAAGCCTTTTTTTAAAAAGGAATTATTTATTTAATGCATGTAAGTACACACCAGAAGAGGGCATCAGATCCCATTACAAGATGGTTGTGAGTCACCATGTGATTGCTGAGAATTGAACTCGGGACCTCTGGAAGAGAGATCATTGTTGCTCTTACCCTCAGCCACCTCTCTAGCTCTCGTTCTTCTGGTTTTTTCTAAACAGCTTATGCTCTTTCACTTTCTGTACTGGTTAGTTTTAATAGTCAACCCCACAAAACCTAGAATGTGTCAGGGAAAGAGACCCAACGTGGGACTATCTATATTGAACTGGCCTGTGGGTACATCTATGGGGATTGTCTCCCCGCCCCCCTCACCCCCCAACGACAAGGTTTCTCTGTATAACCCTGGCTGTCCTGGAACTCACTCTGTAGACCAGGCTGGCCTCAAACTCAGAAATCCGCCTGCCTCTGTGCCTGGCTGGTGAACTGTCTTTTTAGTGAATTGTTGTGAGAAGAACCAGCCACTGTGGGCAGAAGTCCTGAATTGTGTGATGGGATGAAGTCAAGCGAAGCATGAACCAGCAGGCGCTTTCTGTAGGGCCAGGAAGCAGACAGGCAGTCGGGCAGACATGTAAGGAGAGCTCGAGCAGACTTTTTCTCTCTGTTCTTCTCTGTGGATGGGATGCAGGTTCCTGCTGCTGTGACTTCTCTGCTGAGATGGAATGCAAACTGGACTGGGAGCTAAAATAAGCCCTTTCTTCCATAAGTTGCTTTCTGTCTGGGTATTTTGTCACACAACAGAAGTGAAACTAGAACTTCATAGCATCACCCTGGCCTCTTATTGTTCTCCCCTTCATTAAGTGAGGTGTCTGGAGCACAGGGAGGGCTATTAGCTTTACAGGCTCACATTATTAATAGCTTGTATTATTTAGTGTATGACAATTTCTAAGCACCAGGAAAAGGAAGATGTGATAAATGGTGCTGTCAGCATAAATACCTATCCACAGGGGTTGGAGGTACATTTGATCGCCACATGTATTTCATAAAAAGCAATTCCATATAATACAATTCCTGAATGTAAAAAACTGTATGCCACAGAACTATGTTCTTACCATAGGAGCCAGCACTCACACTTCTTGGTATTTACCCATATAAATTTATACCTGCGGAGAGAATGCTCAGTGGTTAAGAGCACTGGCTCTTCCTCCAAAGGACCGGGGTTCAGTTCCCAGCACCCACATGGCAGCTCACAACTGTCTATAACTCCAGTTCCAAGATATCTGACACGCTCACAGCAGTGCATATAGAATAAAATATAAGGCTGGGAAGTGCTGGTGCACGCCTTTAAACCCAGCACTTGAGAGGCAAAGACAGGTGGATTTCTGAGTTTGAAGCTAGCCTGGTCTACAGAGTGAGTTCCAGGATGGCCAGAACTACACAAAGAAACCCTGTCTCAACACCCCCCAAATTTACACACACACACACATATGTACACATATATATGTATATATATGTGTGTGTGTATATATACATATATATATATATGTACACACACACATATATATATACACATATATATGTATATATATATATATTGGGGTGGGGCTGGAGAGATGGTTCAGAGGTTAAGAGCACTCAAAAGCTCTTCCAGAGGTCCTGAGTTCAATTCCCAACAACCACATGGTGGCTCACAACCATCTATAATTGGATATGATGCCCTCTTCTGGCACACAGGTATACATACAGATAGAGTACTCATATATTAAAAAAAAGAAAGAAATCTTTATAAATAAATTTGCATCCATGCAAAGATCTGCTCACCCCTGTTTATAGTAACTTTATGCAGAGTTAGCCAAAGTTGAACTTGACATTCAAAGAAAGGTAACCTTTCACCAGCAACATCACCACCATCACTATCACCCCAATTGTTTAACTAATTGATACAATTATACAGAGGAGAATTCCACAAGTGACTAAGATACCCTTTGGTTTGTGAAGGAATGTGTCAACCCTACACTGCTGTGACAAAATACTGGAGAGAAAAAAAACTTAAAGGAGAAAAAAAAATCGGCTCATGGTTTCAGAGGTTCAATTCTACAGTCACTTGTGTTTAAGCCTGTGACACAGGAAAACAGAATTGCAAAAACCCATATTGGAGCCAAGGTGCCCATGTCATGGTGGCCAGGATCAAGGAGAAGAGCTGCATTCATAAAAACATTATTACCATTGTAGGTTCTAACTTAAACTGTGACTGTATGCACAGACACTCATGACATCAGAATCCTCACGGTCAAATCATCTTATAAAGACACCATTGTCTAGACACTGATGTCTTGGAGGCCAGGCCTTCTACACGCAGATTTCGGATGGCATTGAAGGTCCAAACCATAACAAGGGACAAGCTGTGCTACATCTACTACTAGAATATTTGTTGTAACTCGTAGCCTCCTGTAGCCATTTTGTTCCACACCTGCCAGCTATTTCATCTTGTTGCTGTAATATGTCTGCCAGTCACTGATTCAGAAAAATAACTTGACTCAGAACAAGGTCATGCTGTTATGTTAAAAGACCCAGAGAGTCTTTCTCTTGGGACCCTCGCCCAAAGACCACCAAGAGTCTGAAATTCAATGCAACAGCAAGAGGCTTTATTCCGTCCGGTGCACCAGGGTTCAGCTGCCTTAGGGAAGGAGACCCCAGGTGACTGTTACAGATAGTATTTAAGCTCAGAAACTGCAAGCAGGTATGTGTGTGTGGGGGGGGGTTGTTCCAGGGAAATTCCAGTATACAGCTATACAAACATCTCCTATACATTGATTGATTGTTCAGCTATCTTTGGCAACGTCTGCTCTTTGTGGTTGGCCATTTCCTCGGGATACTGAGCCTCGAGGAATGGTCCCAGGGTCCCCGGGGTCAGTTTCTCATGACCCTGATGCAGCCCCCTGGGGTCAGTTTGTATTTTTCCATGGTCTTACAATGTTCTGTATGAGGTTTGTTAATCTTAAGAAATTCCACAAAGCTTTATGTAGGACCCATCAGATTAAAGGTCAATATAAACTGTTATGTCGAAAATGGCCTAAGTCAGAGCCGACTACCGGGCAGCACTTCCTGCACCTGCACATGAGCTCATTGTAGGTTTTGAAGCTTTAGCCTTTATAAGATGAGAGACAAAGATGCTCATCGCCATAGCTCAGCTCCCCCTCACCCCCGAGTTCTGAGATACAGTCCTGATCAATCAGTCTTAGGATGAGCATTCCATAAAGCATCCCTGTCTGAGATTGGAGTTTGTGTGGCTATTCCTGGAATCCAACAATATCAACCAACACCGAAAGAAATGAGCTATCAACTCACAGAAATACATGAAGGGTCCTAAATTTGTATTGTGAACTAAGCGAAGGCAAGATGGGACTGGCTAGATGGCTCAGCAATTATAGAGGGCTTGCTGCTCTTGCAGGGGGACCAGGTTCGGTTCCCAGCACCCACATGTTGGCTCACAACTACTCCATAATTCCTGTTCCAGAGGATCTGATGCCCTCTTCTGACCTTCACAGGCCCTGCTCAAATGTGGTACAAATGTATACATGCTAGAAGAACATCCATACACATAAAATTAGGAGAGAAGCCAATCTGAAAAAGCTCAAACCTATAAAATGTAAGTAACAAATCTAACTATATGACATTTTAAAAATGAAAGGGGCATAACCAGAAAAAGTGAAGAGGGAGGAGGAGGAAGAAGAGGAAGAGGAAGAAGAGGAAGAGGAAGAAGAGGAGGAAGATGATGAGGAGGAATATAAGGAGGAGGAGAAAGAGGAGGAGAAGGAGGAAGATGAGGAGTAGGAGTAGGAGGAGGAGGAGGAGGAGGAGGAGGAGGAGGAGGAGGAGGAGGTCTAATCATCTTTTTGCATTCTGAATTAGCATCTTCAAAAGCCAAAGATTCCATTGTATTTTTTTGAACTCTGAATCTGATACTATTCTATTTACAGCTAAAGTAAATCCTTGCAAAAACTCACTGAAGGCTTCTTTTGGACCCTGTGTAATTTTAGTGTATGACTCAGAACTTTTTTCTGATTCTTTAACCTTGTCCCAAGCATTTAAAGCTGCTAAATGACATAGTGCCAAGGTGTGATCATCAAATTCAAGCTGCCTTTGTAACTCAGCCTATTGACCGTCTTCACCTAGCAACTGATCCTAGGAAATATAGCCCTCTAGCTCTATTTCATTGTTCTATGGCCCTAGCTTCCTCTTTCTGTCATGTTTGTCATTGTAACCGAAGACCAGCTTCCCATATTGCTGTTGCCAAATCTTTTTCGTCTTGGGGGATAATTCTTGAGTTGCCCAAGAACTTAATATCTGCTTCACATAGGATGAATGAATACAAACCACAGGAAATGATCATTTCCTTAAATCTTGTGATGAGACACCATGACTAAGGCAACTCTAATAAAGTACAACATTTAAATGGGGCTAGCTTACAGTTTAAGAGGTTCAGTCCATTCTCATTATGGCAGGAAACATGGCAGCGTCCAGGCAGGCATGGCGCTGGAGGAACTGAGAATTCTACATTTTTTTGTGTGTGTGTGTGTGTGTGTGTGTGGTTTTTCGAGACAGGGTTTGTCTGTGTAGCTCTAGCTATCCTGGAACTCACTCTGTAGACTAGGGTGGCCTCAAACTCAGAAGTAAATCCACCTGTCTCTGCCTCCCAAGTGCTAGGATTAAAGGCATGCGCCACCACCTCTCTGCTGACCATAGCAATCCTAATAAAGTAAAGCACTTAATTGGGGCTTGCTTACAGATCTGAGGTTTAGTCCATTATCATCATGGTGGGAAGCATGGTGGAATGCAGGCAGACATAGTTCTAGAGAGGTAGTTGAGAGTTCTACATTTGGAGCTACTAGCAGCAGGAAGAGACACTGAGCCAATGAAGAGGTCAGCTCAGAAACTTTGGAAAAGTCATGGACCACTTGCTCCTCTGGAAGGGAGAGGCTAATTAACATTCCTCAGACCACAGGGGGGAGGGGGAACCAACTTGTGGGTGGGGACACATTCCGCAGTGGCCACTAACAGACAAGGGAAGTCCTTGACACCTCATTCCCTAAAGACCAATCAGTTTAAAAAGTCACACTGTTCTGCCAATCACACTGTATCTAATGGCTGCTG
Organism: Mastomys coucha; assembly: GCF_008632895.1. Lineage (NCBI taxonomy): Eukaryota > Metazoa > Chordata > Mammalia > Rodentia > Muridae > Mastomys > Mastomys coucha. The sequence continues at coordinate 27,593,278 of NW_022196891.1, read as the reverse complement.
CCCTGACAACTGTATAAAGGCTTGCTGGATGGGCTGTGTGTGGTCATTCTCTCCCCATGTGCAGGGCCACCCCAGAATGCTGGATTAAATAAAATTCCTCTTGCTTTTGCATCTATTCCTGTCTCCACGTTGTTCACTCAGGGGTCTCTGGTAAGTTAAGGCTCGCCAGAGTCTTACACCACTAGCCCTGGCTTGAGCTTCTGAAACCTTGAAACCTACTCCAACCCCACCCCCAGAGACACACTTCCTCCAACAAGGCCACACCTCCAATAATGCCACTAGGAGTCTATAGGGGCCATTCGAACTACCACAGATAGAGAACCTGAGATGGCGTTGGTAGTTAGACAACTACATGAATCTAATACAAATCACAGAACTGTGAACTGAAGTGAATTTAGGGGCTGGGGATATACTTCAGTGGTAATGAGCATGCTCAGTATTTATAAGGCTCTGGATTGAATTCCACGAACTACAAAATGGCCCTCTTCTGGTGGTCTGAAGACAGACAGCTACAGTGTACTCATTTATAATAATAAATAAATCTAGAAAAAAAAAGCAAAAATAAAATGAAAAAACAAATCAAAAATAAAATGAAAAACAAAAACAAATGTCTATAATTTCTTTAAAAAAAACGAAAAAAAAAAGAATAGTTAACTTTACTGTATATAAATCAAATCTTTAAAAGAAAAAAAAAACTGCAGGACACAGTGACCCATTTCTGTAGCCTCTCATGAAAGATTACTATAAGTTAGACCAGCCTTGTCTACAAAGTGAGACCCTGTCTCAATTAATATTAAATTTAAAAATGAATGACAATGGCTGGAGAGAGAGATGACAAGGTAGTTAAGAGCACTGGCTGCTCTTGGAGAGAACCCACATTCAACTCACCAACCATCTGTAACTCCAATTACAGAATCCAATGCCTTCTTCTGGCTTTTGTGGCCACCAGATAGGTGGTACACACACCAACATGTAGGTAAAACACACATACACATAAAAAAAAAAACCCTGAACTTCTTAAAATAAAGGATGAATTCAAAGGCTGTTAAAACACAACAGAGAGCTCTGAAGTCACATCTCAGTCAGGTGAAACCCTTGTAAACAAAGGTAACTCCCAACTATGTTCTCCACTATGTCACAAGACCTAAGAATCATAAGGACATTGCCTCACAGGACCCCCAAGAATCACAAGGCTATTGCCTCATAGAACCCCCAAGAATCACAAGGCTATTGCCTCATAGGACACCCAAGAATCACAAGAGCATTACCTCACAGGACCCCCAAGAATTGTAAGGTCATTGACCTCACAGGACCCCCAAGAATCACAAGGGCATTGTCCTCAGAGGACCCCCAAGAATTGCAAAGGCATTTCCCTCAGAGGACCCCCAAGAACTGCAAGGGCATTGCCCTCACAGATTGCCCTCAGCAGCCTCAGAAGCACAAAGTAGAGAAAGGCTTACTCTGAGAGATTTGCATGCATGGCTTTGTCTACTATAAAAGCAAATAAGACTCACAGTAGAACTGCAATGTTTTTGAACGACATTATTAAAATATAACCAACTTGCACCAAAAGTACAAAGACAGTAGAAAATTTGAAAACAAACAGAACTTTAGATTCCTCTATAAAAAGAAATAATTTTTTTTTTAAAAAAAAATGAAGTATTCACCTGCTAACAAAAGCTATCTTTCATTTGAAAAGGAAGTGTGATTCAGAGGACAGAAACCTCAGAACCCAGAGAACTGAGCCAAAAATAATCATTCACAACCTTTAGTAATAATCAAGGAACTGGCCCTGCTGGGTTTCATGTAAACTATGATCAGCGGTAAGTGTGTGCATCCATTTTCTCCCACTTAGGGAGTGTCTTTAGGAGTTACACTATGCCTGTTCTAATTATATATGTTGGCCTTTTCAAGTCAAGAACTGTACTCAAGGGACAGCAAGGTGGCTCAGCTGCTAAAAGCACTTTCCACACAAGCAAGCCTTTCAATATGAGTTCAAAGCTCAGAACCCAAGCTGGAAAGGTGAAAGAAAGAACTGAATTCCAATAGTTATCCTCCGGTCTCCACACAGATGCTCAGATATGCCCACATTCATAGACACTGACACACACAGACACAGACACACATACATAAACACACACACTGTAAGACTCTGACAAGCCTTAGCTTACCGGAGACCTCCTGAGTGAATCGCATGGAGCCTGATCAATGCAAAGAGCAACTAGAATTATGGATGGCTGTGTTTTTCTGAGATGTCCCTGTTTACTGGGATCTTACAACACCATACACATAAACATACATACCACACACACACACACACACACACACACACATCACACACATCACACAAACCACATGATGTGTTTATAAAAAGATAAAGAGGTATAAGATGGGGTGTGTGTGAGGTATGGGGCAAAGGGGTGCCTTTACAGGACCATGCCAAGGCATCTCTTCCCCTCTGAGGGGCCAGCGACACGACAGTATAGTATAGAATAGAGTTTATTCAGGGCATGGGGAGGGGAGTAGAGGCAGAGAAAGGCAGAGGGAGGGAGAATAGAGAAGTAAAGGCTGGCCTACATGGAGGGTGGGAGGGAAGCATTGAGGAGAAAGGAGGAACAAGAGGGCAAGAGGCAAAAGAGAGAGGCAATAGAGGAAGGAGGGGGCAAGCAGCCCCTTTCATAGTGGGCCAGGCTTCCCTGGCCGTTGCCAGGTAACTGTGGGGCGGAGCATACCTGGCTATAGCCAGGTAACTGTGGGGTGGAGTTTAGACAGATTGCTAACATTGTGTACCACATACCACACACACCACACACACACACACACACACACATACACACACACACACACATACGTAAACATACATACCACCCACAGAGATACACACATGCACAGACATACACACACACACACACATATACCACACACACCGCACACATCACACACACCGCACACATCACACACACAAACACATACCACACACATTTTAGGCATTTTAGGGTTGTAAATAGCACAAAAAAAAATGTGAAAAGAGATAGCAGAAACTTTTGGGATAAGGGTTTGGGACTAATAAAGACAACCTTATAGGCTTAGGAGACATAAGACCAGGCTCACAATGCTGGAATTATCAAGACTCAGTCAACTGAGTTTCTCAGGTTTTAAATGAATGGCTTATTTTAAACATGCATTTTCAATTTTGTGATGCAGGTATCATCGTATGTATCCTGATATATTTCACAATAAAGAAATTCATAGCAACAAATTGATTTCAAACTGAAGCCAACTCTCCACTAGCTGCTTTATCAAAAAATTACAGCTGAGTGATTGCAGGGGAATTTTCGTGTCCTCCTGAAGGTGCTGTGGTCATATTCTGAATGCCTACTTGTTTCCCTTGCGTTCTGGAACTAGAAATCTAAACCAGAGCCTCTTGTATGTTATGCAGACATTGTTCTACTGAGCAATACTCCAGGTCCCTGTATCTTTTCCTTAAGTTCTTGGGATAATTGCATTTATAACACGTATTGCAGGCTCTTTAGTTTTCCTGTTCACTGGAACTGGCTTCCAAAGACACGCAGACATCTCAGATAACTTGGCTAGTATGTGGTAGGATTCTTGTTTTATATTTTCAGAGAGAAATGCTGATTTTGTATTATTCTTTATTTATTTAAAATATGTATGAGTGACCTCATACAATATATCTTTCGAAAAAGAATTTTAGCCATGTGATGGTGGCAAACGCCTTTAATACCAGCACTTGGGCAGGCGGATTTCTGAGTTCGAGGCCAGCCTGGTCTACAGAGTGAGTACCAGGACAGCTAGGGCTACACAGAGAAACCCTGTCTCGAAAAACCAAAAAAAAAAAAATTTTAGATTTATCTTATGCTTTTGAGTGTATGTCAGTGCAGCACATGTATGCCTAGTACTCTCAGATGTCAGAAGAGGGCACTGGATCCTCTGCAACTAGAATTATGGATGGCTGTGAACCCCCATGAATGTGTTGGGAATCAAGCCCAGGTCCTCTGCAAGAGCTGCTAGTACTCATAACCACTGAGCCATCTCTGCAGCCCCTATCTAATCATATCCAACCGGAGTCTCTCCCTCCCGCTCCTCACTTCCTCAAAACTTTGTCCTCCCACCGGCATGTTCCCCCACCTTTTTTTACTTACTTTAATGTAACATTTATCAAATATATTTTGCATATATTTCAATAGATTTCACATATGTAACCATATGAAACACTTTATTCATACACATAAACCGTATTTTCTTTGTATTGTTTCAATTTCTGAACGTTGGATGCCGAAGAGATGTTGAATCAAGTACACTGAAATGAGGCTTCTCAAGAGCTGGGGGGCACAGGGTAATTGCTTAACTAGGGTGTGGTCGTTGTTACAAAACAGGGGTTCTTTGAAGAAATACTGAAAAATACTTAGGCCACCAAGGTCAGAAACTCTGGAGGTCCAGCACCTTCAAGGAATTCTCCCTCCCATACCGTGGAAATAACTGACTAAAGACAAAGGAAGCCTCTGATCCACTCCCAACCCCTGGAGGCAAGAAGCAGAGCAGGAAGGCTGTTAGCTTGGCTCTGGAAGAAGCGCTTTAAAGACAGAGGGAAGATTTTTTTTTTTTTTTTTTGCGGTGAATCGCTAAGAGGTAATTAAACATGTGCAGGCAAGTCCCAACCAACCCTTCCAGTGGTAAAGCCGGCTGGGGTGTCCACCTCTTAGAAGTCCTAAGAGCAGGATCGGTTAGTAGAATTTTGTAATCTCGGAGCTGGGAGGTGCCTTTGGTTGCTATGGAACTTTGTCTTCAAACAAAAGAGTCAAAGAGCCCCCAATTTAAAAACAAAAACCCTAGGAAAGCAAGAAGGCACTGGTTGTGGATGAAGGAGAGACAAGACAGAAAAAGCTATTTAGAAACTTCTAAAAGATCATCATTGAAGAAAACATTTTAACTTCTATCACAGGCTAAGGTAACAGTAAACAAGAAAGTAAACTGTCCCAAATGGATGGATTCTTAGCTGTAAAGAGAGTGTGGAACTACTGAGACGAGGAGAATGGAGACCCAGGAAGGGGGCCTCCGTTGGACATTTGAAGATTCATGGAATTATGGTCTTTGAAATAATTTCTAGTGTGCACCAGGTGGCGTGCGCGTCCAATGCGTGGAAGAACCTTTGTTTTTTGTTTTGTTTTTTTTTCTCATAGATCCAATGGGTTCAGCTTATGTGTATGAGTTTATATAAGTGCACCACGTGTATGCCTGCTATTCTCACATGTCAGTAGAGGGCATTGAACGCCCAGGAATTAGAGTATATGGATGGTTGTGAGTTGCCATGAGTGTGTTGGGAATCAAATCTGTTCTTTTAGCCTTAAGAAATCTGATGGGTACCAAGCTCAACACCACAAGCGCCACCTCTTCTATGACTTAAGAGCCTTTCTTTTCACTTCCATTTTAACTGTCGAAAGAGACAACTTAAAAGTGCGGTATTTTTCAGAAAGCGTGAGGTACGCTTCAACACATTAAAGACGCGCAGAGCTCTCCAAGCGTTCTGCTGAGCAGGAAGGCTGTGCAACTGTTTACTCCCCTGTTTGATTTCACAGCTGGGTGCTTACGAAGCAGCGCAGGTCCTAAGCCACTTTGCTCTTCTTCTGCAAAGAGGAACCGTGAGCTCGCCACCCTCGGAACGCCACGCCCCTCACTCCGCCTCCTCCCTGCTCCCACCCCGGTCGGCCTTGCGCAGGCGCGGCAGGGCGTGCGCGTTGCTAGGCGACGCGGCGGCTCCCGCGTGGTCTCCCTGAGGACGGCGCGAGCCCAGAGTGGAGCCGCGGCTCCTAGCGAAGCCAGCAGGTGCGGTGCTGGAGGCGACCCATCGGGCCAACCGCCGCCTCTGTGCCCGCGGGGCGAGCTCGCGATGGGAGGCGCAGCCCGCGAGCGCGGGAGGAAGGACGCGGCGCTGCCGGGGGCCGGGCTCCCGCCGCAGCAGCGGAGGTAACGGCGCTGGGGTAGGAGCGGGAGGACTCCTTGCGGGTCCGGGCTGCCTGTCCATCAGCGCGGTGAGCGGGAAGGGCGGGGGAGGGCGGGCGGGACGGCGCGGCCTCGGGAGAGCCGGGGCTGGGACCTGGGAACCGCGCCCTGTTGCTCTGAGAGTCTGCCGAGCCCTCCCTGCCCCTGGGGTGGAAGAGCAGAGACCGGGGACCTTGTTCCCGGTATGCTACCTGGTCCCTTTTACCCCCCGCATCCGGCCCTGGCTAAGGGAACCCAATCGGGTCGTTCGTGTCTGGCTGTTGCTCTGCAGATGTAGTGCTGGTGTGTTTCATCGTGCTATATGGCAGAGGCCGGTCCCGACCTCTTCCTGTTACCGAAACATTCTGTCTGAACGTCAATATAAATATATTTAGAAGATATTTTAATTTCTTGTGGTTGTTTTTAAAGCCTTCTTCTATCCCTTTAACACTTCTGCTAAACTCCAGAAGTAATTTTTTTTTTGTAAGACAGATCTCAAAAGTGACTGAAATAACCCCAGATTTTTTACTTTAAAAAGACAATGAAAAATGTCACCTAGTCATGGTTGTGTTCTGTATATCGTCTGAGATGACAACGTGAACCAGTGAGGAGTGTGACCGGGGAGTGTGTGTAGTCATGGGAGCAGATAAAATGTATTATTCAAGGCCATCTTGTGGCCTTAGTAAATCCTGCCCATTGTTTGTGTGCCTTCACAGTAGAGGACCCACAGTGTAAAAACAGAATCACTCTGTACTCCTTCAGCATTTTAAACATTCCCCATATACCAGGAAATGAAGTGGGAACAGGAGAGCGATTTGGTTTATTTTGTAACTTAGAGCATCTGGTGGGTTCCTCTTGGCTGCCATGTTTCAGTAGTTAGGTTAGCTGTAAAATAATGTGCATAAAATAGTGAAGAGAAGACAGCCCCGAAGGTCTTCTGTTTCTTGCTAGTGAGAGTGGAGACCGTCCTTTTCTTCCCATTTATCTGTGAGCCTGTTCAGATGAGGAAGGCAGCACAGCCAGGGGCCGAAACTAGAATCCAGGTCTTAGGCTTGGATTCTAAAACAAACTTCTCCATTATGCTTCTTTCTGCCTTTAGGTTCCTTATTCAATTAGCCTTTATTTCCAAGTAATAGTAATTGGTGGTCCCTCATTTTTTGAACAACATTCATTCAGAAAGTAAGATTTGTTGTAACTACTTTGATTACTTATTATTATTTGTTTGTTAGCTAGAGATGGGGTCTCTTTATTATGTAGCTCAGGCTGTCCTGGAACGGACTCCGTAGACCAAACTGGCCTTAAACTCACAGACATCCACCTGCCTCTGCCTCCTGGGTGTGCGACTAAAGGAGTGTGTCACCATACCAGCCTGTTGGAGCTAATTTAAAACTTGAATCTAGAAATATTTTTCTTTCTTTACAAAGAAATAGGAAACATGTATTGGTGCAGAGGTGGAGGCAGGTGGATCAGTATGAGTTCAAGGCCAGTCTCCTGTACAAAGCAACTTCCAGAACAGCTAAGGCTGTGAAAGAACCCCCCCCCCCTCAAAAGAAATTAAAAAAAAGAAAAATGTCAGGAACCTTCTCTTCCACTGCCCAAGGCCTGGCTTGTTTTTGTGCAGTGTCAGAAAGGATAAGAAACAGTTAAGTCCTGGGGTGTTTTGAAAGTGCAAGCTCATTTTGTTGAGTTGCTGACCGGTTTTTATCTGTAACCATTTCTCCTAGGTTAGGGGATGGTGTCTACGATTCTTTCATGATGATAGATGAAACCAAGTGCCCGCCCTATTCAAACACACTTTGCAATCCCTCTGAAGCACCTGTCTCCAGAAGGCTAAATGTAAGTAAGTAAAGGAAGTAATTCTTTCTCAAGATGGGCTTGAGGAGGGCCGGAGAGATGGCTCAGTGGTTAGGAGCGCTGACTGCTCTTCCAGAGGTCCTGAGTTCAAATCCCAGCAACCACATGGTGGCTCACAACCATCAGTAATGGGATCCAATGCCCTCTTCTGGTGTGTCTTCTGATGGGAGGCAGAGGCAGGCGGATTTCTGAGTTCGAGGCCAGCCTGGTAACAGAGTGAGATCCAGGATAGCCAGGGCTATACAGAGAAACCTGTCTCAAAAAACCAAAAAAATAAAAAATAAAAAAATAAAAATAAAAGATTGTCTTGAGGAAGAGGGAGTGCTACTTAAGTCCCCTTTGTTGTTGTGGGTTGGTTTCTTTTGCGGGGGGCGGTTCTTTTAGTTTTGTAAAAAGAATTTTTTTTTTTTTTTTTGACACAGAGTCTCAGTATGTAGCCCTGGCTAGCCTGGAATTCTCTATAGACCAGGCTAGAATCAAAGTCAGGGATGTGCCTGCCTCTGTCTCCAGAGTGCTAGGATTAAGTGGGTATGTTACTGTAGCCTGCTCAGTTTGCTTTTGCTTTCTCCTGACTTGGGGAAACAGTTCCTGTGGTTTGAGTCCAGCTCTTTGGACCAGTTTGGATTTGAAGCCGACCCTTTCCTTATTCTTTCCCCTAGGGTAGATACAGCACTTGGGGTCGGGGGAGGGGAGGGACTCTTGTTTAGGCGATGTTTGTTTGTTTCTTTCTTTCTTTCTTTTTTGGTTTTTCGAGACAGGGTTTCTTTGTGTAGCCCTGCCTGTCCTGGAGCTCACTCTGTAGACCAGGCTGGCCTCGAACTCAGAAATCCCGCCTGCCTCTGCCTCCCAAGTGCTAGGACTAAAGGCATGCACCACCACTGCCTGGTGGGATGTTTCTTTTTTATAGTAGGTGACATGCATAGAGTATTACCAAGGCTTCTTAACAGGAGTAACAAGGAAAATGGTGTCAGAATTCATAGTCAGCTCAGTTTTTCCCTTGTGGCAGATCAGTATATGAAAGATAGCTTTAAAAAAAAAGGAGGGGGGGAGGGCAGAGGTTGTGAATATTATAAAGAAATGTTGGAGCCAGGCAGTGGTGGCGCATGCCTTTAATACCAGCGCCTGGGAGGCAGAGGCAGACAATTCAGACGAATTTCTGAGTTTGAGGCCAGCCTGGTCTACAGAGTGAGTTCCAGGACAGCTAGGGCTACACAGAGAAACCCTGTCTCGAAAAACCAAAAAAAATAAAAAATAAATAATAATAAAATAAAAGGTCATAAATTAAGTTTAAACAATGATCCTAGGTTTCTCTGTGTAGCCCTGGCTGTCCTGGAACTCACTCTACTGTAGACCAGGCTGGTGGTGAACTCAAGGTACTGGGGTCAAAGGTGTGTACCACCATCATTTGAGGCATTCAGATCCTTTATGAACTACCGACCCTTAGCTTTTGGCACTATTTTGTTTAAGGTAATAATGAAATGAATTTGTAGTCCACCAGCATGTGTAGAGTAGAGGAGCAGGGCTTGGACAAGTCCCAAGGCAAGGAGCTGTGACTTGAAACTGCTACAGTGTGTCATCTGATGAAGTGTCTGACTTCCTGAGCTGGGTGCTTTGTACTTTTCCTTTTCGTTGTCCCTCTTACAACCTACATTTGTTGGCTTTGTTCTTTTCTTATTTTACTCTGTAATTTTACTTTAAAAATAGTACATATATCTGTGCATGTTTTGTGGTATGTGTGTGTGTGTGTGTGTGCGCACATGTGTGCAGACTTAGCGGCAAGCACCTTTATCTGCCGAGCCATCTTGTTAGCCTTGTAATTGTTTCTAGTTCTTCCCTAGGTTTTATCGCTTTCAAGGCTAATAATATTACAAGCCTGGTCTAAATATGTTAGGAAGTCTGGTCACCCTATTTTTAAATCTCTTCTGGAGCACAGTGGGGGTTCTGTCTATCCCTGTGAGTTTATTTCTGTGGTCTCTGAACACCTCTGAGAAATCCAGAGCCATCTCTGTGGTGACCATCATATTTCCTGGCTCCCTGCTGTCAGTCTGTCAGGGCAACATTGCATTGAAAGCCTCCTGTAGTTGGGCATCGGGCACAAACCTCATTTAACTCTGTCAGAGTTGACCCATGTTGACCTCTCTTCTATACATCTCTCAAACTATATTTCAGGATCAAGTGAATTTTTGTTTTGTTTTTTGAGACCGGGTTTCTCTGTGTATCCATGGCTGTCCTGGAACTCACTCTGTAGACCAGGCTGGCCTCAAACTCAGAAATCCGCCTGTCTCTGTCTCTCAAGTGAATTTCTTATTGCATGTTGTTTAGGGGTGACAGTTATGGGGAAGCCTTAAGATTTTAGATTCTAATCCAATATGTCATTGCAAGAGTTTTTGTTTTTTTTTCTTAACTCCCTTATCCACTTTTATTGTGTGTGTGATATTGATGTATGCTCTTCTGTTTCATTCTTTGGTCTCTTGATCAAGAGATGACCAGCCTTATTAGCTAGCTTGCTCTGTTTTTTATTTGTTTGTTTTTTTGCTTTCTGAAGCTGGGATTAGAGGCAGGCTCCATGGCCATCCAGTACTGACACGGGTCCTCCTGCAGACACTTTAACCTCTGCTCTGTCTCCCCAGCCTCTGTTATTTGCAGACTTGGCTGGGAAAGTGCGTTTTGACCCCATGGGAGCACTTACAATCCCTAATGCTATGATTCCATTCGCAGTGGCCATTAGTCCTGGCACAGCCCAGAGTCAGCTTCAGAGCTTTCACAGACTCCTCTCATCTGTCAGTCATCTGCCTAAAGGCTTTTTATTGGACCAAGTTCTTTGTTGCAGAGATGTAGGCTCAGCTGGTAGAAAGTAGGAGGTTTTTATTTTGGTGGTGTTAGGTGGGGATTGAACCCAGGACGTCATGCATGGTAGGCAAATACTCAGCCAACTGAGGCACATCCTCTGCTCCCAAGGGTAGGTTTTTATATCTGGATTAGGAGATTATTCATTCTGAAATTTCCAACAGGATTTTTGTAGGACTCAATTAATACAGCACATTTTATTTAAGACCTAATATGCTTTCCACATTAATGGTACACATGAAGCATTTTAAAGAAATAAAACATGATATTCTTGCCTGATCTGTTTTGTTTTGTTTTGTTTTGTTTTTCTAGACAGGGTTTCTCTGTGTAGCTCTGGCTGTCCTGGAACTCACTCTGTAGACCAGGCTGGCCTTGTGCTCTGAAATCCACCTGCTTGTCTCCCAAGTGCTGGGATTAAAGGCGTGAGCCACCACCCCCCGACTGATCTGTTTCTTGTACATAATTACATGGTTAACAAAATACTTGGTTGAGACTACTATATAGCCTTCTTTTTTTTGTCAGTGTTGTTTGTTGTTGTTTGAGACAGGGTTTCTCTGTGTAGCCCTGACTCTCCTAGAACTTGCTCTATAGACCAGGCTGGCCTCTGACTCAGAGATCTGCCTGCCTCTGTTTTCAGAGTGCTAGGATTAAAAGTGTGCACTACCAACATCTGGTTTATATACTTTTCTATTATCACGATTATAATTTTAGGCTAGAAATATATAGTATTTTATAACTATACATGAATACTTATATATGAATACTGTCGTCTAAGGGTTTCTATTTCTGTGAAGAGACACTATGATTAAGGCAAGTGTAATGAAGGAAAACATCCAATTTGGGCTGGCTTACATTTTTCAAAGGTTTAGTTCATCATTGTTATGGCAGGAAACACTGCAGCATGCAGACATTGTTTTATAAAAAAGAAAAAGAGGCCAGGTTCGTCTACCAGTCATGGTGCTGAAAAAGTAGCTGAGAGTTCTACATCTGGATTGGCAGGCGGCAGGAGGAGTGACACTGGACCTGGCTTGAGAGCCCACCCACAGTGACACACTTCCTCTAACAAGGCCACACCTCCTAATAGTGCCACTCCTTACGTGCCTGTGGGGGCCATTTTCATTCAGTCCCCCACAGCTGTAGATTGAGGGAAATGGGAAAGAATGTTTTATTATAGACAGGAGACTTGGTATATAATTGATTCATATAAGGATTTGAGATTTATAAGAAAAGGAAACATGGAAGGGAAGATTCCTTCCCTGTGTGGAAAAAAATCCTTGGTGGGATTTCCCTGGTTCGCTGGCGATCTGAGCTTTGATAATCTATAGTGGAACACAACTGTGCTACCCAACTGTCCTGGAAGCCACACTTCAGGAAGGACAGAGTGATGAGAGCCCGGCAGGCAGGGGTGAGGAAGGAGGACAAAATGAGGATGGTGCCCTCAGAATTTCGGAGTAAGGACAGCACAGCCCTGGTTACGTTTCCAGGGACTTTATGAAACCTGGACATGCCCTGTGAAATTCTGGGTAGTGTGGAAGATTTCATTTGCAGAGGGTGTGGGTAAGGCTTGATGGAAAGAAAAGGGAGGAGTTGGGAGATCCTGGTGACATTCTTAGTTCTGTTAGAGTAGTTCTATGGACATTAGACCTCTGTTAAATACTTGTTGTTAGTAATGTCCTGAGCCGGAGTCACTCTCATTATCACACACAGAAGCGAAGGCCTTCAAAGTCAGTATAGCCTTCAGCAGGCAGAGAAGTTTCCAGGGACAGACTCAGGACCACAGATACTGTCCTACCACCGACATGATTACACCTAGGGACACATTCCTGTGCACTAAAGCAGTGATTTTATGGTAAAGCTTGACTATCTCAAGGAAGATAACGTATTACATTGAATAGCAAGCAGAAGGCAGCCTTTATGTGAGGGAGGAAACAGGTTAGGTGTTTCCATACAAAAACTTACTGCTGGGCCCTTCTTTGGCCAGATACTCCACTGGGGGTGGGGGGGCAGAATACAGGAACGGCTAAGTGGTCACATTTTGAGAATTTTACATATAGTGGCTAGTGGTTTTGGGTAAGTTTTATAGTTTGTGAGAGTCTTTTCTGTTTTGAATATAGTTGGACTGGCACAGCATGCTGCAGGTAAGAATTATCCACATTTTACACACAAAGAAACAAAAGTTATGAAAAATTCAAGTGACGGTCCCAGGTCATAGAGCTTTAAGCAGTGCAGCCAGGGCCCAGCACAGCCCTTCTGACTTGGTCTATCTGTATAATGCATTCCAAAGAGCTTAGCAGTAAATATTTAGGTGTATTAAAATTAGACAGTAGATAATCATCTAAGGAAAAATGACCAAGTTGCATACAGATACTCATTTTTGGTACATAAATATAACTAAAGCCAAGCCATTATTTTTTGCCTAGCTCAGCCTTATAGGTAGATTAAAGTTCTTAAGAATACTTGATTTTTAGTGCCAGGGCTTCAGTAGGTATTCTAAGTATTGGATGGACCCGTTTCTGGTTGGTCTTTCTTTTTCTTTTTTTCATTTTTTCTTTCTTTCTCTCTCTGTCTTTCTTCCTTCCTTCCTTTCTTTCTTCCTTTCTTCCTTTCTTTCTTTCTTTCTTTCTTTCTCTCTCTCTCTCTTTCTCTCTCTCTCTCTCTCTCTTTCTTTCTTTCTTTCTTTCTTCCTTTGTTTCTTTCTGAAACAGGGTTTCTTTGTGTGGCCCTGGCTATCCTCAATTCCTGGTCCTCGGAACTAACTCTGGAAACCAGGCTGGCCTCAAACTTCTAAGAGATCTGCCTGCCCCTGCCACTACCAACCCCAGCTACATTTCTAGTTTTTCATTTCTAAACGTGAACTGGCTCTGTAGGTAAATGCTCTTCCCACCAAGCCTTAAGTTCAGTCCCTGGGAGCCATATGGCCAAGGGAGAAAACTGGAAAGCTCTTCTCTGATCTCCACACGTCAGGGCACATGGCCTCCTCCCTGCAAGAAATACTAAGTATCATAAAAGTATGAGACTAATTGGTATAATACCACAGAGAAAAGAGGGAAATTGTGTCTTGAGGGCATTAGGATATTAATGGATCAGGTAGGATGTGAATGGATGGTGTCTTAGTCAGGGTTTCTATTCCTGCACAAACATCATGACCAAGAAGCAAGTTGGGGAGGAAAGGATTTAATCAGCTTGCACTTTCACATTACTGTTTATCTCCAAAGGAAGTCAGGACTGGAACTCAAGCAGGTCAGGAAGCAGGAGCTGATGCAGAGGCCAAGGAGGGATGTTCCTTACTGGGCTTGCTTCCCCTGGCTTGCTCAGCCTGCTTTCTTATAGAACCCAGGACTACCAGCCCAGGGATGGCACCACCCACAAGGGGCCCTACCCCCTTGATCACTAATTGAGAAAATGCCCCACAGCTGGATCTCATGGAGGCACTTCCCCAACTGAAACTCCTTTCTCTGTGATAACTCCAGCCTGTGTCAAGTTGGCACACAAAACCAGCCAGTACAGATGGGTAGGATGTGAATGGATCAGGGAAAGACTAAAGGAGTCTTAGGGTTTCCATTGCTATAAAGACACCAGGACCAAGGCAACTCTTATAAAGGACAGCCTTTAATTGGAACTGGCTTACAGGTTCAGAAGTTCAGTCCATTATCATCATGGTGGGAAGCATGGCAGTGTGCAGGCAGACATGATGCTGGAGGAGCTGAGGGGAGCAGAAGGGGGTTGTGCACCACACTGATATACCTTGAGCATAGGAGGCCTCAGAGCCTACCCCCTGTGGGCCAAGCATTCAAATACTTGAGTCTGTAGGGAAAGTTCCTATTAAACCACCACATGACTGTGTGCATTTCAGAAGAGGAGAATGTTAACATGTCCTGCTCTGGTGTTCTCCTCCATATTTCTTTGAGACAGAGACTGTTACTAATTCTGGGGCTAGTCTGACTGTCTCTGTCCCCCATAGCCCTGGGGCTACAGGCACACAGGCAGTTTTTTTAGCATAGGTACTAAGATCTGAATTCAAGTCCTCATTACCACTGAGCCATCTCTCCAGTCCCCCTGCTTAGGTCTTTTAACTCAGTCAGAGAGAAGGCCCTTTCGCCTTCCTCCTGTTTCTAGTGCCATTAACTGTGTGCACTCTCTTCTCTCATAGATAACCACTGAGCCATTCACGAGAGGCCACACTCAGCACTTTGTGAATGGAAGTGAGATGAAGGTGGAACAGCTGTTTCAAGAATTTGGCAACAGAAGATCCAATACTCTCCAGTCCAATGGCACCAACAACTCTGAAAAGTCCCCTCCTGCTTCTCAGGGGAAAAGTTCAGAAAGCCTGAGCACGACGAAGTGCAACCTTTCATCCCGGCCGGCCAAGGTGCTGCCGCTGACTCCCGAGCAAGCTCTGAAGCAGTACAAACATCACCTCACTGCCTACGAGAAGATGGAGATAGTCAGCTACCCAGAAATCTACTTTGTGGGTCCAAATGCCAAAAAGCGACAAGGAGTTATGGGTGGTCCCAATAATGGTGGATACGACGACGCAGATGGGGCCTATATTCATGTGCCTCGAGACCATCTGGCTTACCGCTATGAGGTGCTGAAAATTATTGGCAAGGGGAGTTTTGGACAGGTAGCTCGGGTCTATGATCACAAACTCCGACAGTACGTGGCCTTGAAAATGGTGCGTAATGAGAAACGCTTTCATCGCCAGGCAGCCGAGGAGATCCGGATTTTGGAGCATCTTAAAAAGCAAGACAAAACTGGTAGCATGAACGTTATCCACATGCTAGAAAGCTTCACCTTCCGGAACCACGTGTGCATGGCCTTTGAATTGCTAAGCATAGACCTGTATGAGCTCATTAAAAAAAATAAGTTCCAGGGTTTCAGCGT
Organism: Mastomys coucha; assembly: GCF_008632895.1. Classification (NCBI taxonomy): domain Eukaryota; kingdom Metazoa; phylum Chordata; class Mammalia; order Rodentia; family Muridae; genus Mastomys; species Mastomys coucha. The sequence goes on along the minus strand of NW_022196891.1, from coordinate 27,577,693 downwards.
CCAGTTGGTTCGAAAGTTCGCCCAGTCCATCTTGCAGTCCTTGGACGCTCTTCACAAAAATAAGATCATTCACTGTGACCTGAAGCCAGAAAACATTCTCCTGAAACATCATGGCCGAAGCGCAACCAAGGTCATCGACTTTGGGTCCAGCTGCTTCGAATATCAGAAGCTTTACACGTATATCCAGTCTCGTTTCTACAGAGCCCCAGAAATCATCCTGGGGTGCCGCTACAGCACCCCGATCGACATATGGAGCTTTGGTTGCATCCTTGCAGAACTTTTGACAGGACAGCCCCTGTTCCCTGGAGAGGATGAAGGAGACCAGTTGGCCTGCATGATGGAGTTGCTAGGAATGCCATCACAGAAACTTCTGGAGCAATCCAAACGTGCCAAGTACTTTATTAACTCCAAAGGCGTGCCTCGATACTGCTCTGTAACCACCCAGACGGACGGGCGGGTTGTGCTTCTCGGGGGTCGCTCACGCAGGGGGAAAAAGCGAGGCCCGCCAGGCAGCAAAGACTGGGCAACTGCACTGAAGGGATGTGATGACTACTTGTTCATAGAGTTTCTGAAAAAATGCCTTCAGTGGGACCCCTCTGCCCGCCTCACCCCAGCTCAAGCATTAAAACATCCTTGGATTAGCAAGTCTGCGCCCAGACCTCTCACCATGGACAAGGTGCCAGGGAAACGGGTAGTTAATCCTACAAACACTTTCCAGGGACTGGGTTCCAAGCTGCCTCCGGTCGTTGGAATAGCCAGTAAGCTGAAAGCTAACCTCATGTCTGAAAGCAGTGGTAGTATACCTCTGTGCAGTGTATTGCCAAAGCTCATCAGCTAATGGACCACTCAGAGGCTCATACATACTTGGTATTTTAATTACCTTGCAAACATGCAAATGGAGAACAGAATAATTGAAGCCCATTCGCTGATGGATATGTTTTTGTTAGACTTTTTTTTAACAAGGCGGAACATTTTTATATGACTATAAAAGAACGCTTCAAGGGCTAATGTTTAACCAGCTTGTATTGGCCATCTGGAGTATACATTAAATGACTTTTTCATAGGTCAGTGTGTCGTCGTCATTATTCTCGTCAGAGCTATTCCAACCCATGTATTACTCTCTTGGTTCAAATCTCTCTCAAGATAGAAGATATTATTTTTATTATGTTTTTAGTTATTTTTCTTATTTTATGTACATTGGTGGTTTGCATGTATGCCTGTGCTCGGGTGCCAGATCTTGGAGTTACATACAGATGTGAGCCCCCATATGGGTGCTGGGAATTGAACCTGTGTCCTCTGGAAGGGCATTCAGAGCTCTTAACCACTGAGCTATTTCTCCAGCACCTAGATAGAAGATATTCTAAAAACATAAGCTGAGTATTTCTCTCTTTGTCTCCCTGAGCATCTGTTATGGAGGGCATTAGGGTTGTGGGATGCGTGGATGGAAGGCCAGGCTAGAAGTCTTAACCCCAGCTAGCAATTTTGTGGGCTCATTCTAGGTGGAAAGAATACGGGTAGCTCTTTGTCACCTGGGCATCTGCCACCGTAGTTCAGTTTTTAGTTCTCTGGTTTCTGTGTTTAGTTCATAGTGTTTTACGGTTTTCATATTTTATCATTTTGCCTCTGATTCATAACTTGGGTACTGAGTGGTTTACAGATCTTTACCCATTAACCCTACAGTTAATGCTCTGTTGTCATAATTTCCCCCAAAGGCCAGTGTGTTAAAGGCTCGCTCCCCAGCACTGTGGGGAAGTGCTGGCTCCTAAGCTGTGGGCCTCAATGTTGGATGCGCGGCTGTTCAGCTAACAGCATGAGCCCTCTGAACACAATAAAGCTCTCCCTGTATAAATTCATTACCTAAGTAATACAGAGGTAACCCAGCTTGATTTTAAATCCAACTCATGCATCCTGTCTCGGCCAACTCGGAAGGAGCTAACTTCATGTCACAAATGACCCAGGGCATCAAAGATAAGAGTCAGCATGGGGACCGTAGTCCTCTCCTTGGTCTCCACAGTGGCCTTGTCACGGACTCTGGACTTTATGAAGGTGGTTCGCCATCAGGTAACCTCCCAGCAAATTAAATGCCACTTGCCCCTTAATGTTTCACACTTTTCTGAACTCCCCACCCTTCCCTGGACTCCTAGTGAACCCCCATGATAAGAAGAAAACCATCTGAAAGTCCAGAAATACAATCATCCGTTTCCCTAATCAAGTTCTCTTCAGCAGCCTTCCTTTCTCTCTGAGACTGAATGTTAAGCGACAAGAGCTGGTAGTGCCTGTGGCTGCTAGCCACGTGTCTCAGTGGAATGGTGTAGAGGGGACAGGGAGCTAAGTGACCCCCCCTCCGTCCAGCACCTGTTTCTGTTTTAGTTTTTCCATCTCCTCTGTGTCCACAGACTGTCTGACACCTGTGGGCACTATGAGGAGTGGTTCCCAACCTGTGGGGTCTCAACCCCTTTGTGGCTCAAGTGACTCTCACAGGGGTCAGAGATCCTGCATATCAGATATTTATAAGGTAATAGACTAGGAAGCTGGAGAGCCACTGCCTCTGAGTGAAGGGTCACTGCCTTGCCGTGTGACCCAGTTCAACTTTTCCTCTTCCCAGCACCAAGGCCAGAGGCAGAACACTCAAGCAGGCCAAGGCCTCTTAAAAGGAGGAAGTTTTTGCACTTTGGGTACTAAATAACTCAAACTTTACTCCTGGTTTACAGAAGCAATCCACAGCTCCTGGTAACTCCAGATTGCCTGACTCGCTGGAGAAATTCGGTCTCCCACGTTATCTACACGGTGCACGCGTTGAGGTGGTTTTGCCTGTCTATCAGTGTGGAAGGCCTGCTGTCCCGAGCAGGCAGTTTGAAAGGGTCATTACCC
>NW_022196891.1:27569391-27574812 GCF_008632895.1 Mastomys coucha | reverse complement strand
TGGACTTTAGAAAGAAACCGGTGGAGGCTGTCGCAAGCTTTTCCTGCAGTTCGAGTGACCCATGAGCTCATTGAAACTGGGCTAAGTGGAAGGTTGTAAATGGCCTGTGCATTCCGAAAGCTATACAAAGCTCAGAAAAGGTGAATGGATCCATTTCTGTCTAAACTTGGCAGCCAGGAGCATGACGCACAGCACAGTCATCGGCATTGGCCAGCCTACCTCCTACAGTGACTCAGGTTTGGGGAAAGGTAGGCTGTGTTTTAAAAACACAGAACTGGCTGTACCGATCAGTCTGCGGAGGTTTGCAGATGTTTTTAGAAGCGGCTACTCTGCCTGTGGAGCAGGGAGAGGCTTGTACTGCCTGATTGCTCTCTGGCAGTTCTTGTTACAGCCTTCTCAGCGAGACGGATCCAGTTGGTTGCCTTGAGGATTTCTAAACTGACAAAAACCAATTCGATCCCCAAATTGTTATCAACATAGAGAGTTCAGTCGGAATTTTTGTTTTATTGTTTCTGACATATCTTTTTTTTTTTCCTTTTCACATGGAGAGCTAGCTGATTCACCGAGTGCTTGATGATCTGCTTAGACTGCACTCTCACATGCCGTCACGATTTGTCTGCAGCATGCAATGTGAGCTTCAGGTGGCAGGGGTGTCCCGACCATGTGCAGACCATACACATTCCTCTTCCTCCAGGACTGGGCTACCTCTAAGTTCTGATCCACACTCTGCTGTCTTCTTTGAGGGACAGGGTAATCAGCTAGGATTGACGTGAAGGCTCTTTATTTTGGTAGGCGTAGTTAGCTTGGTAATAATAAAAAGGAAAACACAAAGCCAGGTGGTGCGCGCCTTTAATCTCACCACTCAGGAGTCGGAGACAAGTGGATCTCTGAGTTTGAGGCCAGCCACGTGGTCTACAGAGTGAGTTGTGAAACCCTATCTACAAACAAACAAACTAAACTTAAAAAAAAAAAAAAAACCAAAAGACAACAACGAAAAAACAAAGGTAGAATATAGTTTCCAGGGTGGTGGTGATGGTGGTGGCGGCGGCGGCACACCTTTATTTCCAGCACTGGGGAGGCAGAGGTAGGTAGATCTCCGAGTTCCACTGTGCCATCAGGCCCTTAACTGTTGTGCATTGGTTATCCAATGCCATTAACACAGAAGGTAGGGAGGTGACTGTTGGTCCACTGTGTCCCCATATGCTTTTCTCCCTCTGGGGATTAAAGAGAAGTGCACAGTCCTTTCAAGCAGGTAGAACGGTCAGGTCATTTCTTCTTTTTTTCTCAGCCTCCCCAGAAACTTTGTAGATGGCTCTCTCTCACAGTGTACACAGAGCAAGCACAGACAGACAAGGCAGAGAAAGCTGGGTTTGTCTAAGTACAGACCGAGAAAGAACCACAGATAGCAAGCCAAGAAGAGCTAGCTATGACTCAACCAGTGATCTGCCTCTGACTTTGCAAAAATACTTTCCATAGCCTCATTTCAACCCATCCCTCTTGAGACCTTATTCTTCCTGGAGCCCAGGAATTGTAATGGTCTTCCCCTCCTCCCAACTCCCCCCATTAGAGGCAACCCGTTCTCGGTGTCTATTGAATTGCATCTACTAATATCAATGATAACAGTGTTGCATGACAGGGAACTCATCCATCCAAGGCGTAAAAGCTCTGTGGTCCCTGAGATCCAACCACCCGATCTCCACCTCTGAGATAAGCCAGAGCAAAAACAGATCGTCTAAAGCAATGGTTTCTCAACCTGTGAGTCCTCTTGGGGTGGAAGACCCTTTCACAGGGTACTCAGACACTGCATATCAGGTTCTTAACCACTGCGGAGCTCAGCCTTCCTAACGGTTCGACCCGTTCATACAGCTCACGTTCTGCTGACTCCCAGCCGTAAAATTGTTTTCACTGCTACTTCATAACTGCCATTTTGCTATTGTTCCGAATCACAATGGAAATACCTGATGTGCAAGATGTTGGATGTGCAACGCCAGCCCACAGGTTGATGACCACTAGTCTGGAGGAAAAGTGCTGAGCTTCTTATAGCTTTTTACAGCTCACTCTCTGCTAAGCCAGCCTTCCTGGGTGGAAGAAGAGACTTAGAAATATGTTCACTCCCTTTTCCACCATGCAGCTAGAACGTGGAGAAAGCAGAGGCATCAATGAGGCCAAATGGCGGTCTGTGACGGCTACGCCTTGGAAGTGTTCAGTTTGAGTCACTTTGTGGTAGTGTTCTTCCGTTGTTCATTTGACCCTTGCTGAGTGCGTCTGGGAGATGCAGCCTGGAGCCAGTGACTCATCTACGTCTCCATCCAGGTGTTCTTGGTTTTTTTTTTGTTTTGTTTTGTTTTGTTTTGTTTTTAATTTGAGGTGGTGGTGGTGGTAGTTTTATATAAAAATGACTTGCTTTGAGAATTTTCTAGCACCTCGTAATTGTTTCAAAGCCCATACAACACAGACATACTCTCAAGTGTCCTATGGGGCTGGGGGAGGAGGGAGGAGGTGTGGAGAAGCAGCCACGCCAGATTCCTGGGGCTGTGTCAGGTACAGCCTCTGTAGTACGGAAACAGGGACAGTGTTAGTGGATGGCCAGCTCGTGGGGATCCCTGACTGTCAGTTGATTTGGAGCCATCACACAGTCCAAGCTTCTTTTGCAGCTTAGTTGCCTGACAAATAGCTTCCAGAAAGCAGTTTGTTTGAGGCCCTGGCACAGTTTTTTTTTTTTTAAAGCCTTGGACAAATGGCAGGAGAGGGGAATCTGTGTCAGGGGTCTGTGCCAGTTCAGCTTCAGCCTGCTTTTTCTGATCTGGTCCTGAGCCACACGATTGTCCTGGCAGCAGGACAATTGGGGGATGAACTGAGAGATTGCTATCCCCTGCCTTTGAATTGTCCTTGGGCTTTCTTCCTTATCAGAGCCTGGCCCAGCTGGATGTGAGGCTGGGGCTGAATGTCAGAGGCGCAATCATGTGAGCGTGCCTTTAATCTCAGCATTCCATCTGAGTTTGAGGCCAGCCTAGTCTAAAGGACAGTCAGAGAGCTACACAGAGAAACACTGTCTCGACAAAAAAACATCAAAACAAAACAAAGCCTTAACCAACGGCTACCTTCTAGAAGTGTGTGTGTGTGTGTGTGTGTGTGCAGTTACGTGGCACACAGTGTGTGTGTCTGGCAGTCTGTCCTGTTCTGCATTGCAGCCATTCCAGGCCTGCTCACCCTCTGTAAGGGTGTTGTCATCACAGATGTCCTATTGCACCTGTCATTGACTTGGACTCAGAGGATCAAGCCAGGCTTTGCATAGCAAGGACCTCCACCTGCCGAGCCTTCCCCCACCCCCATTCTTCCGCCATCAAAAGCGTATGAGACCAGAAAAGGCAACAAGAAAGAGGAAGGCCACGGGCATTTTTATTTATTTGTCTATCTAGGTAGGACTGTATTAGTCCAGATGCAGAAACCTTACATGACCGCCAGGAGACCACACTGAGGACTGCCCTTGACCTCTCTGTAGCACGAACCTATGTGTCACTTGCCCTTGGATTGCAGGGACCACCCAGGTCTGCTCTCATATGTTGGCTGCTGATGAGCAGAGAGAGGACACCCAGGCGGGACACTGCAGAGAATTCTCATCCATTCCTAGGTTAGAATTCTGGCCCCAAGCCAAATCGAATCTCTCCTTCTGAAGCAGGTCCAATTCTGGCCTCTACTGATGGAACTGTCTTTCCACAGTGACTTGGGACACTGCCGGCGGAGTTTACTTATGTCCCACCCTGTCACATGAGACAGGCGAATATATGGGGCTGGCTTAGAAACCTCAAGCCCTGAGATCTTTCCCTGTAGGTATGAGCAGGTGCCTGCTCCTAGGTCTGATTTCTAATCCTTTCTCGTTAAACTCTCTCCTCACATAAGACCCCATTTCTCTTTGGAAGTCAAAGAAACCATCAGCTGTAAATACCAGAGAGATGCCTAGGCAATGTTACTCTGGGGAAAGAAGAAGGCATCAGCGTTATTAGGGGACCAAGAAGAACAAACTGGTCACAGGTGCTTCCCTGACAGGCCCTCCTCCTGCAGGGATAACTGAATCACTCACTCCATCCCTCCAGCACTTTTCAAGCCTTACCTGGTCTGAGGTAGCTGTAGTTCCAAGATGGTAATTCCTTTGTCTTTATTCTTACTTTTTAAATTAATTAATTAATTAATTTGATTTTTTAAGACAGGGTTTCTCTGTATAGCCCTGGCTGTCCTGGAACTCCCAGGCTGGCCTTGAACTCAGAAATCCGCCTGTCTCTGCCTCCCAACTGCTAGGATTAAAGGTATGTGCCACCACTGCCCAGCTCTTACTTTATTCTTTATTCCTATCCTTAAATTCCACCTTCAAGAAGTATGAAGGGGAGGTAAAGGCCGGTAAAAGCCAGACGAGGGTTGGGGCACGCAAAGAAATGATTCCTTAGACCAAAATCAGGAATTGCAGGAGTACTTGGGCTCCCCCAACCCCAACCTCTCTTCCTGTACTTTTCCAGGGCTCTCTCTCTAGGGGGCGCTAAGCCCCACTCCTGTCTCTTTCTTCTACCTTCTTTTTTCTAGTGTTTTTAGTGTGCTAGACACAGTGCTGGGTCTATTAAAGCGTGATGTAACACAGCCAGACAGGTAAATAATGAGACGCAATGGTATATAAGGTGACAGACATAGGCTAGGTGCCCTCCCCCACCTAAGGTAAAGGTAGGAGGGGGTTGATGGGAATGGAGATTGCAGTAATCATCAGTGACCGTTTGTTTTGTAATTTGTTTCCCTTATTCCTACCGTTTTTGACCCCCACATCCTCCAAGTCACCTAGCATCTGCAATGCTTTATGCTTTGGAGGTGAAAAAAAAAAAATGACACACTGTGCTAGGGAGGTGGCTCAACCTGGAAAGGCACCTGGTGCCGAGCCTGGTGACCAGAATAGAATCACTGGAGCCCACACAGTGGTAGGAGAGAACTGACTCAGGTCCTCTCACCTCCACATATGTGCAGTAAGATGTGTACCATGACACACGCACACCTACACACAGGCAAAGAAACCACAAACCATAAACATATGTAAATACATACGTATGTAATGATTCTGCTCCGGCATGGTAACACACCTATAATCCCAGAGGCAGGCAGATCTCTGTGAGCTCAAGGCCAGCTTGGGCTATATAGCAAATTCCAGGACAGCCAGGGCTACATAGACCCTTTCTCAAAAATAAATAAATAAACAAACAAATAAATAAAAGGATGCCTTTTCCAACTAAAAAAAAAATAATAGACAGTCAGACTCCCCAAAGCTTGCTCCCCTCCCGAAGGGTTTTGCCCCCACTTTCTTTTTGTTTGTCTGGTGGTTTGTTTCTTCTTCTTCTTCTTCTTCTTCTTCTTCTTCTTCTTCTTCTTCTTCTTCTTCTTCTTCTT
>NW_022196891.1:27566152-27569072 GCF_008632895.1 Mastomys coucha | reverse complement strand
TCGAACTCAGAAATCCACCTGCTTCTGCCTCCCAAGTGCTGGGATTAAAGGCGTGCACCACCACTGCCAGGCTTGCCCCCCACTCTCTTAGTAGCCCTCCTTCCTTCTTTAGCTGCCAAAACCGTTTTATTTTTACACACTGGGTTAGGAAAGGGGCAAAGGCTGAGAGGCTAGGAAGCTAGCAGTGCCAGCTGGGGCTTAAATGGGGAGAGAAAGCCCCACCTTGCCTGGTTTGAGGAGAAACCAGGAGGACATGATGGCACTGTGTGTCCTTCGTGGAGGCCAGCTCTGTGGGAGGAGGCTGGTTAAAGAAAGCTCTGGGAATCTCCCAGCTCAGATGCCTCTTCTAGCATGAGAAGCCTCACTTGTGAGGGTGCCAGCCCTTCTTTATGGGGTAGAGAGGACAAGAAGTATAGTGAGAAAGAGCAACTCAGGCCAGGGAGGGAGCTTGCTAGTGGGACCCAGGTAAAACTGCTCCAGGCTGGCACCAAGAGACAATGCTAACATGAGTGAGGGCAATGTGGACCAAGTGTGGCAGTTTAGGCAACTTAAAAGTTCCATGACCAAACCTTAGTTTGGCCAAGGCAGCTGTTTTTGTAATACCAACATGCACGCACGGACGCACGCACTACTCTGTCCTAGCTTCGCCCTCCAATACATTCCTGACTGCCCTCCGAAGACCCTGGCCAGAATGTCAGAACCTATCTTCAGCAACACGGACACTCTCTACTTCCCTGGCCCCACCTGGGCCTCAGGATGGTGGCCACTTTTCCTTTCTGGGCCTCTGTTTTCAGCCTACCTCTTTAGGGAATCTAGGACAGCACATGGTGAGAGGCTCCCGGGAGGTGTTATCGCCAGAGCCCATCTCAGGACTGAAGACCCAGAACTAGGTTAAACGATTTCCAAAGCTGAAGCCCTTGCCTGGGGTTCACTCAGCTGCTGGGGAAGGAGCCCTGGGAGCAGAGGCCCACTGCTGGGTTCCTCCTGGCAAGAGTCACCCTCCCCTGGAAGGCCCGCGTGCCTTGCGTGCAGTGGGTTGTTTGGATAAGGGGTAGAGGTCTTAGAGAGACAGGGAACTTGCTCTCTACAGGATGATGGGCCTTGCGGAATGAAAGGCAGAGAGGACAGGAGGCAGTGCTGCAGTAAATTCAAGGAGTCAGGCTAGCACAGAGGCCACTCGAGGAAAGGCAGGGCCCATTGTCCAGTTCCTTACCAGAAGTTTGAATTTTGCAAGATAGACTGGGTCTCGCCATCACTTCCCCACCAAAAATCCAAACAAAACAAATGTAACGGTCAAATCCCTGATGTTTGTATATGTAACTGGCAAGGAAAGTATTGAACTAGAGAAAAAGAACGACTTGATATTTTAAGAACTATTCTGGGCTGGAGAGATGGCTCAGTTGGTTAAGCGCACTGACTGTTCTTCCAGAGGTCCTGAGTTCAATTCCCAGCAACCATATATGGTGCCTCACAACCATCTGTAATGGGATCTGATGCCCTCTTCTGTTGTCTGAAGAGAGCAATGGTGTACTCATATACATAAAATAAATAAATAAGGCTGGAGCAAGTAGGGCCTGAAAAAAAAAAAAAGCCTTAATGAGATTGCACCAGAATCGGTTCCTTAATGGTCTTAAAAACAAACAAACAAACAAACAAACAAACAAAAACCTATTCTAACACTAGGCTAGGGACAAATGCCTATTTTCTTGGGTTGCAGGTTTAAGAGATAAATGGTCTGAGACATAGGCAGACTGAGGCACACGAAGTCCTGGGGTATCATCAATAAACTTGTTAGAGACAAGGGAAGACCCATGACCAGTGTGGAGCAGGTAATCTGAAGAGCCTGTGGAGTGGAGCTGGGTGGAGTGGAGCTGGGTGGAGTGTGGAAGATGTCCTGTAGATGGATACTGGGCCTAATCTCTAAGAGGGAGAAGCTCAGAGACTGCAGAATGTGGACTGGGGCTCAGGAAACCCTTAAGGGAGAGTGAAGGGGCTGGAGGGGTGACAGCGGTTAGAGTACTTGCTGCTTGCTCTCTCAGAGTTCTCCTCCTGGCACCCACACTGGCATCCACATTAGGTGGTTCACAAGTGGTTTATAGCGCCAGAGGTCTGACTCCCCCTTCTGGCTTCTTCTGGCACTGACACACAAATGCATTAGCCTGTGTGTGTGTGTGTGTGTGTGTCCACAGATACATACACACAGATAGAAAGAAAATAAATTAAAAAAAAAAGGGCAGACCTTGGGCACAAGCTCCTCAGTGAGTCCCACAACACCCAGAGGAAGCTCTACTCCCAGGCACTCTAACATGCCCAGGATCAGAGGTGAGGAGGACCCAACATCTGTCCCAACACCAGGAGTAACTGGGATCAACAGAACCCAGGCACACAGGAACTCCACCAGCGCAGTGGCTCAGGTTCCTTCTGGTCTGTGTGGGCCAGCCCATGCCCTGAGCAGACCTTGGGTGCAAGCTCCACAGCCAGTCCCAAAACACCTAGAGGAAGCTCCACTCTCAGATGCTTTAACAAGCCCAGGATCACAGGATCCCAGAATCACAGGATCACAGAGACAGCTTGACTCTGAGAAGTTCTGACACAACCAGGATCACAGGAAGAACAGGCTCCAGTCAGCAAGGGCAGGTAGTGTTGCCCGCGCAGTCATCTCGCCAGCAAGAAGACACTCAGACACTAGGATCCTTCTGCAGCAAGCATTTATTGCATCGTGAAGAGGAAAAAAGGACCAAGCCAATAATCGGCACTGCTTATATACACCACAGCGCGGCGTGTCCGCCCATGATTGGCTGTTTGCTCATCACCCCACGTGACGCCCGGGGATGGGTCGTTACTTGGCATCTTTTCACTCTACGCACATGCGCAAACAGTTCTCTATGCACATGCGCAAACAGTTGTTTACCAGGAGTCG
>NW_022196891.1:27563094-27564570 GCF_008632895.1 Mastomys coucha | reverse complement strand
GTAATCTGCAAGTCTTTCAAGTTGCACAATGGCAAAATTGGCACCAGGCCCACACCTGCAGACTGACTCAGCAAGCTCCCCGATAGGGGTGCACTCCTCTGGAGCACAGACAAGGCCACCACCAGCATCCTCAAACACTGGAAAGGCACGTAAGAGTTTACTCTTGTCTCCTCCAGACAAAAAGGAATCAGAACAGCGTCCATCAGTGCACAGCGGGGGGTGCACCCAGAAGAGCAGGCAGGACAGCATAAAGCATTCCGAGGCTCTGATCTCTCGCTCCCTTTCGCTTTCAATTCTGGAGAGGCGGCAAATGCTCATCCGGTTGATACCTCTCTTCCTCATAGCGAGCCGCTTCTTCCTCCAAGTCCTCCTCCTCAGAGGGGCTCAATTCCTCTGAGGGCCTCCAATTTCTTAACTGGGTAGAGGGGCTTCCGTCTCAAAGCTCCATCCCTTTCTCTAGTTTTCTCTCCCAGGGCGTCCTTTCCCTTATCTCTCGCTTCCGCAGGTCGAGCGGAAGGGTCTGTGTTCTTGGGTATACCCTTTTTTCTCTTTTTTCTCTCCCTTTTATCCTGGCTAGCCCCCACTCTCCCATTATGCTCTGTTTCTGACATGCTATCTTGTAACTCCTCAAGTGCCCCCTGTCCCAATGCTACAGAGGTGCGTGCGGCATTTCTCTTCCTCCAGGCAAGAATGTATCAAATGCCAAATAGACATCATAACAAGCGCCACTAGCACAATTACCATGGCTTCAGCCCTGTTCTCTAACCTTGAGGAAGGGTCGGAGAAATTAAAACCAAACAACATCCCTCTCAGAGCTTACCTTTGTCCTGCAGTTCTGAATCCTCTCCATGAACGGAGGGTCTCCTCGGCACCAGCAGTTGTAAGGCTCTCCCGGCGTCCCGGGTTTCGGCACCAGTTGTTGCCCGCACAGTCGTCTCGCCAGCAAGAAGAAACGCGGACACTAGGATCCTTCTGCAGTAAGCATTTATTGCATCATGAAGAGGAAAAAAGGACCGAGCCAATAATCGGCACTGCTTATATACACCACAGCGCGGCGTGTCCGCCCATGATTGGCTGTTTGCTCATCACCCCATGTGATGCCCCGGGATGGGCCATGACTTGGCGTCTTTTCACTCTACACACATGCGCAAACAGTTCTCTATGCACATGCACAAACAGTTGTTTACCAGGAGTCGACAGTGGAAGTAGGCGCCATCTTGTCATGGCGAATGCCTCTCCAGCTCTACCACTCTTCACAAGGTAGCAGTAGAGATAACCAGATGATGTGGGGCAATCCTAAGAATATAAACAACACAAACCAAGGTTACCCAATATTCCCACCATAGCAAGTCCTGGTCACACCATCACATTGGAAAAGCAAGATTCAGATATAAAATCACTTCTAATAATGATGATACAGGACTTTAAGAAAGACATAAATAGCACTCTCAAAGAAATACAGGAGAACACAGGTAA
>NW_022196891.1:27537103-27562452 GCF_008632895.1 Mastomys coucha | reverse complement strand
AAAGGTCAAGTAACATATAAAGGTAGGCCTATCAGAATTACACCAGACTTCTCACCAGAGACTATAAAGCTAGAAGATCCTGGGCAGATATCATACAGACCCTACAAGAACACAAATGACAGCCCAGGCTACTATACCCAACAAAACTCTCAATTACCATAGATGGAGAAAACAAGATATTCCATGCCAAAACAAAATTTACACAATATCTTTCCACAAATCCAGCCCTACAAAGGATAATACATGGGAAACATCAACATAAGGAGCGAAACTACACCCCAGAAGAAGCAAGAAAATAATCTTTCAACAAACCCACACAAACCTAATTCCACCTCTTACAACAAAAACAACAGGAAGTGACAATTACTTTTTCTTAATATCTTAATATGAAAATTAATATTACCAACATATCCTAATCTATTGAAATCCAATAATATGAGGACATAAGGGTCTTGAAATCTTGTTTCTCCTATCTCAGCCTCTCTACTAGTAATATTGTTTATTTCATGTTTTTACAGTATACTATGGTTTTCAGAACAGCTTACATGTTTTAAAAGTATTTATATACCCAAAAGAAATGGAGGCAATTAAATTGGGAAGGGACTTATAAGAGAACAACAAAGAGTGAGACTGAAAGCTTTGCTTGAAGTTTGTAACTCTTGTATCAAGTTTGAAGAAGAGGACTTTATAAGTTACTCTTTTTCTGAGATGAATGCTTTTCCAAATTATCACAGCCAATGAACTAAATTCTTACCCTCACCTAATGTCTGTGCCACCCTTCAAGCAGAACCATTGTTGATTGAAACAGTTGGTGAATGACTTTATGGATAGACCATCTTAATACACACAGCATTTCTTAAATTAATGTAACCTGTTCTCTGTGGGCTGAGAATAAATTCACTCACTCAAGTCAAATAGCTTTGACCATAGCAGGAAGTCTATCCAAAAATCGTGCCTACAATTCATTCCTTGGCGCAGCAGAATTGTCAACTCTCAGCTTAGCTACTATGAAGGTAAAATCCTTTGGTGATGTTAGGGTCATTGAAATACAGCCTTATTACAATGAAATCCAATGTCTAAAAATTGTTCTTATTTTGGGTTTTACCACAGTAAGAGCCAAGATTTTAAGCTCTACTAAATACAAAACAAATAAACAAACAAAAAGACTTTATATATTTGTGTTCATTAAATACTAGTAGTGATGTATTATTTTGAAATATACAGTTAATATATTTGGAGTTATTTAAAATTTATATTGAGAAAAACGTATGTATTTTCAGTATTGCTATAGACAAGCATCTACATAAGACTGTTAAATTTATTGTTGTTTTATATCAAACAACTTTTATAATACTCATTTTTATTGTTATAATATTTTATAAATTTGAAGGAATATGACAAAAAAGATATTGTAGGTATTGAAGTGGGGGGGTCTCTGGGAGGAGCTGGGGTACAAAAGGGAAACAAGAATGTGATGCAATTCTATTTACTTAAAATATGTTTTTAAATGTTAACAAATTCAGATTAATCGAAATCATGTAACTTTTCTCATCATAATGCAGTAAAAGTTAAAAAATAAAATAAAATAAAGGCACCCTTATGCACCCAAGGGCCAAGCCCATAAGGAAGGGAGAGAGTTTGTTGGAATTCTGACGAGCCCTGCCTGTGGGTGAGGATGTAAGAGAGGGCTGCCCACCTGCCAAAGCTTCACTCTGGTGGAGGAAGGAGGCCCTGCAGCCTTTGGGCTGTGGTGAACCAGAAGAATAAAGAGCCTAACTTCACCCTTGAGCAGCTAATCTTATTCTCATGCCTCCCATTGGCGAAACTTAGCTGGAATCCAGAGGTCCAGTGTGTGTGATTGGTGAGATCTCAAAAGGTTAAACTCAAATGTGGAGCACCGTGGGGATGGGTGCCCGTGGTCATGGCTGTCATTTGGTGGAATGGAAGACTGACACTTGACTTTGGAGCAGACTGGAGAAGGACGGTAGATAGATCCAGAGAGGCAAGCAACACGCACAGCACAGTCTCTATGACCTTCAGGAGACATTTTGTCAACATCAATAAATACCTTTTAAAAATGATTTATGTATCTGAAGTTTTGTCTGCGTGTATCTATGTGTACTGCGTGCATACCTGGTGCCCACGATGCTAGACCTGGGGCACCAGATCATCTTGAACAGAACAGTTGTGAGCTACCATGTGAGTACTGGGATCTCAACTCAGATATTCTGCAGGAGCATCAGGTATTCTTAACTGCTGAGACATCTCCAGAGACCCAGTAGAAAATTCTACATGGGATGGAACAGTAAACTACACCCCGAGACATTAGGCTGCTGACACCCCGAGCCCTCCAACTCCATTATCCTGTGGCTAGATAATGACCAAGCTCCCAGTATTCTGGATGGACTCCACCCCCAGTCATCTGACCACAGCCAGGCATGCCCCGCCCCACAGTTACATGGGAACATAAAGGTAGCGTCCCCTCCTCTCTCTCTCTTACTCTTAAACTCTTGCTCTTACACTCTCCTCTCGACCTCCTTCTCTCCCTTCCTTCCCCCTCTCTCCATGTGGCTGGTCTCTGCTGCATCTAATCTCCTGCAGGAAAACCTCCCAGCATTTCCAGAGCAAGGACTCTAGCCAGCACCAGAACCACCAGGTGCCCCCCTCCTTTCTCCCTGCCCCTTTCTCCCTTCGGCCCAGGGGCTGACTGAGCTGCTCCCCGGGGCCCCCACTTCGTTCTCAGCTCTTCTGAGATATATCCAGTGGCGTCTGGTATGTCCAAGGCTGAGAACCCATGGGACTGCTCCCTCCCCATCCCAAAGGACTGGGATCCCGTGGCTTCCAACAGCCAGATGCCCACCTGGGGGAGTGGAGAGCTTGGGCAGTCTCCTGCGTCTGCTTGGCCAGTGCCCCCAGAGCTCTGGCTCTGCCCAGGTACCTAGTGCCAGAGCCGAGACTACACCTTCCCTACCCACCCTCAACCCCCAGTGGGGTTCTGCGGCCTAACAGGCGTCCCGCAGTAGTTCATAGGGTCCCACCCAGTCTCCCGAGCTCTGGTGGGATGCGGGTCTCCCTCCCACTCCCTTTATTTCCGGAGCGCCGGGGAAATCCCCAGTAAACACAGTTTTAATCCATTAAGATGCCTAGTCCTGTGCTGTCCACTGAGAATACAACATGGGAATGGAGCCTTGAGAACCTGCCGGTGGGGACTGCTGAGATGGCAGGATTGCTCAGTGGGCAAAGCTGAGCTCACCACCAAGCTGAGGACCTGAGTTGTTCTATCCTCTGACCTCCACAGGTGTACTCCAGCACAAGTGTGCTCCCCTCCCCGACTAAATAAACAATAAATAAATAGACAAACAAACAAACAACCTGGGGGCTCAGATGTGAGGCAGAGCACCGAGTGTTGAGGGAAGCCTTCTTGGAGGAATGGGCTGTGAGATGCCTTTCAGGATTGGTGTGTGTGTGTGTGGGGGGGGGGTGGCTGGGAGCACTTCCCTTTGAGAAAGAAGACAACAGAGCAGCCATAGATAGATGCCCATTTGACTAGAGCTCTCTCAGTCACGTCCTTTTCTTCTAAGCAGTTTACCTACTTGCCAGTTTTCCCTGCTGCTTTGTCAGAGGGACAGCTTTCTCTCCTCAGCCGACAGTAAGAATTCACTAGGTTCGTAAGCCTGGGAAGTTCAGCTTGGTGGGGCTCGCTGAACGCATCTCCTGCCCGCAACAAGCCCTTATCTCACGTAGGCGTAGAAGTCGGATGTGTATGGTAAGGTCAAGTGTTAGTTGGAGCAAACTTTTAGAAAACCACAGCATCGGAAGTGACTCATGGCCTCAGACATGAGTCACTCAGGTAGTGAATGCCCTTAACGAGAAGGATTCGCCATGCTAGGGAGGGAATTCCTGGTACACAACTTGAAATGTGTGTAGGAACCGCAAAATACAAAAAGCTCCGGAGCTGCAGAGAAGGCTCGGCGGTTAAGAGGGTGCACTGCTCTTGCTGAGGACTTGACTTAAATTCCTCATGTCTCACAGCTCAGAAACCACCTAAAACTCGAGATCCGGTGCCTCTGGCCTCAGGGTCACCAGCTCTCACGTGACTGTACACCCACAAAGGCCCCCTCCCCCAGTGTATAGATGTAATTAAACCAAATAACAAATCTTGTAAAAAAAAATGTGACCAACACAGGGTGGCCAGAGCACAGGGAGCAGGAAGAAGAGAAGCTGGAGAGAGGTTAGTTTGTATCAAACAACATACCTCCAAGTTCTTCAGACAAGGAACCAGAGGGGGTTCTAACGTGGTAGAAGAGTGATGGCTTTTCCTTCCAGAAGGCTAATTCACTAGCAGGAAGCAATGTTTGCTCAAGTTCCATCCAGGACCTGAGATGGGATCACCATCTATGTTCTAATTCAGTGTCTACCATACACCCCACTTCTCACCTCCCCCTCCTTACCTCCTCTCTGCACAAAACCATTGCCATCTGAAGCTCTGACTTGACATCAAGCCATCAAAGCTAACTAAGCTGAACGTGTTTCTCGTTCTAGGATGATGTAGATGAAGAACACCCAGGAAGCCTATTTATTAGTCAACTTTCAGGTACTATAAGAAAATGGGGGAGGCTATGACTATAAAGAAATGTTGGAGCCATACAGTGGTGGCACACGCCTTTAATCCCAGCACTTGGGAGGCAGAGGTAGATAGATTTCTGAGTTCGAGGCCAGCCTGGTCTACAGAGTGAGTTCCAGGACAGCCAGAGCTATACAGAGAAACCCTGTCTTGAAAAACAAAAACAAAAACAGACAAACAAACAAAAGAACAACAACAACAAAAGAAATGTTGGAGCTGTAAGTCAGGGTGGAGTAGCTTTGTATGTTTAGCATCTGGCTGACATTCCTGGATGTTCATGTCATGGTGAGTTAGCTCCACTACAGTTGTGATTTTGAGACAGAGATGTATTGATTAGACAGCAGCTAGGGGCAGAGGCTAGTCTTGCCTGTTCGTAACAGCCTCACACAAGACCTAATATGGGGTTTGTGGAAACAGCTGAAGACACACCATCGGTGATCCAAGTGCTCTTTCTCAAGGTCTCAGCGCCTGTTACCAACGCAGGAGGTGCCACACCTAAGCTGTATCTAAATCATATTGTCCTTCCTCTGGCTTTGGCCCCATCCTCAAATAGGACAACAGGAGAACCAGATGGACCCTTACGAGGTAGGTAGGACTCTGGGAGCTGCTAATCCTAGAAAAATCCTGCAGCTCCAAAGATTTTCAGGCTTCTCTGGCGTTCTTTTCCAAACTTTGTGGCTATTCCCCCCAGGCCTTATAGCTGAAGAACACTAAAAATAGGCCAGATCATTTCAATTTAATTAGCCATTCCTCCCAGAGAGAACGCCAGATGGAATGAAGCAAAGACAGATGCGCTGGGGGCATCAGAAGTGGGAGTCGGTTCTAAATGTGGTTTTGTGAGCCCAGACAAAGGCACGCTGCAGCCCTCGCGGGCTTGCAGACCACAGTCTGGCTGTTGCTCCCAGGTGCTGGGCACAGGGGAGAGCTGGTGGGCGAGGAGGTGAAGGGGTTGTTAGGGGGAATGGGGCAGGGACAGAGAAGAGGCTCCAGGCCTCGAGAAAGCAGGCTACTTCCTCCTCAGGCTTGAATGTGTGGTCTCTCCGCGGAGGCACCTGCTTGTCTAGCTCCTGGCTTAGAGGTCTGTGTACAGGCAACATCCCACAGCAAGAACGGGTTGGGATTGTAGCCAAGTGAGGTGAGGATGCTATTTCTGGAAGAAACTGGGGTCAGCTGTCTCCCTTATCCGAAAACAGGGTGATGTGTACAGAGTAAAATCAGGCAGCTCTTGGACAAAAGGGGTGGTGGTGGTGGGGTGTTAAAAGGGCCTTAAGACTCCAGGATCTAATCCCTTAACCAGCGGCTTCACAATGCATTGAAAGACTAGCAGTGTGGAACAACTGCTCCTCCTGGTGGTGCACACAGGGATAAACTTACCAGACACACTTCGTTAGTTTACTCAGCCAGTTCTCTATGTGGTACAGTTTGTTCCCAAAATTCCAGACAAACGAATATGAGCCTGATGTTCGAGTTAAGGATGAATGTCAACTCTTTCTAGCTTTCCCTTCCCCTTCTCTTCCCTTCTTCCCCCCCCGCCGCCCTCATTACGGGTTAGTCCCAGTCGTGGGCATTTTTCTCATTTTGCAGGCTATGACTTCAGTGGCTCCAGGGAGAAGGCTATGTGTGTGTCACTTTTCCTTTTGGCTCTTCTCCAAGGAGAAGAAATGGCCTTCTGTAACACCTTCATGCAGCTTAGCTGTAACCTGAAGAATGGCTAGACTCCATGCCCATGCTCCAGGGAGGCTGGGAGGAAGAATATTAACCACATACAGCGAGCTCGGCTCTGCTCCTGACTCCAAGGAATGGTCTTCCCTGCTCAAAGCCAACATCACTGGTGTTCATGCCCGGCCGGTCCTGTACTCCATTCTCCTCCTGGGCGCCAGCCTTCTTTCAATCCAATCGCTGCGTCACTTTACCTGCTGTCCAAGGTTGGCTGTCAGGAAAGGACAGAGGGACCTGGGATTGTGGCATGTACGCTGTGAAGACACTCTGAGGTGTCTGTGCCCATTCGTCATGGTTCTTACCATCCTGGAGGTTTGTCCTAAGACTTCTCACTAGACAAGCTTCTGTCTCTGCCAGATACTGGATGCTGTGGATGAGAATCAATCCTGAGGAACCAATTCATGCTCTCCTTTAGGTGGACATTCTGACTATTGGTTGAGTTTCTTTTGTTTCTGAGCTTGCAAGCCAAGGCCTAGTTAATTGCTTTCAGGCACCAGGAATGGCAGAGAGCCCTCCTCTCTGCTCCTCTTCTTCCCCATTTCCTTCCTCACTGCTCTCTTTCCTTCATCCTCCTTCTTCCTTCCTTCCTTCTACCTCTCCCCTCTCCTTCTTCTCCCTCTCCTCCTTCCCACCCTCCTTTCCTTCCCTATGCTCCCATACCCTCCCTCCCTCCTCCCGCTTCCCTCCTTCCCCCTCCTTTCTCCTCCCTCCCTCTTCATCTCCTCTTCTCTCTTCCCCTCTCTCTCTTAGTGTCCCCTTCCCCAACCTCCCGTCCCATGCTCCTTCACCCCGACCCCACCCCCACCCCCACTTCAGTAGGCGTATGTTGTTTGGAAATAGTGCTGCATGGTATATTTACAAAAGTTTTGAAGCAGGACTTCGGGTTGTTGAGGTGGCTTGTAGGTAAAGGCACTTGCCACCAAGCCTGACAAGCCGAGTTTGATCCCATCATCCATAAGATAGGAGAGAATAGATTCCAGAAAGCTGTTTTCTAACTCCACATGTGTACTGTGGCTCATGTATGTGCACCTGTGGCTTGTGTGTGTGCATATTTGTATGCACTCACACACAATAAATAGATATAAATGTAATAAAAATTTTAAAGTTAGCCAGGCAGTGGTGGCGCATGACTTTAATCCCAGCACTTAGGAGGCAGAGGCAGGCAGATTTCTGAGTTCGAGGCCAGCCTGGTCTACAGAGTGAGTTCTAGAACAGCCAGGGCTACACAGAGAAACCCTGTCTCGAAAAACCAAAACAAACAAACAAACAAACAAAAATTTAAAGTTAATTTTGAGGTTACTTCCAACATATTTTTGCTATAGCAAAACCTATAACATGAGCTTTATCATTTTAGTATTTTACAGGGCACACTTCTGCGCCATTAAGTGTATTCACAGAGTTGAGCAGCTATCTGCATGCTCTGTCTCTAGAAGTTTCATTTATTCTCTACAGAAACCGTACAAGGCCTGCCTTCAGCTTAAGACTATATGGGAAACTGCTGGAGTCACTCTGTAATTTCTTGGTGGCTCAAGCAGACAGTCGGTGGCCACCACGCCATACTCTAGGCTTCTCCAGATCCTAACGACAGACAAGGCTATGGCCCCTTCATTGTCCTGCAGTCACTAAAGTCTGTAGGGGTCTGTAGGGGTCTGTAGGGGTCTGTAGGGGTCTATAGGGGTCTATAGGGGTCTGTAGGGGTCTATAGGGGCCTGCAGGGGTCTGTAGGGGTCTACAGGGGTCTGTAGGGGTCTGTAGGGATCTATCTCATCCCTTTCCAAAGCAGAGCCACAGTTAATCTGTATATTCCAGCTCCGGGCCTGACAGAATTGGCTATTCCATATGAAGGAATGCATCTGTCTGTACAAATAGAGAGCTGTCCCCTGGAAAAGAGACTCTGGCTGTTCTTGGTCATTAAGAGATGCCAGGGGTCAGAAAGATTTGGGTTCCAATGCAGGAATCGGCCTTTGTTAATCACATGGCTTGTATATGAGTACACACATTTGGGTTAAGTCTCAGATAGGGAGATCTTACGGCACAGAGATCCTTTACCTCAGAGCAGGAGACTCAGTAGTACTAGCTCCTCTCCCCTCCCTCCTCTCCCCTCCCTCCCTCCCTCTCTCTGAGAATGCCAGAGACAACTTGGTTTCCTATTGGCCTCTTTTCTGGGACATTGGTTCCTAAGAACCAGAATGCTCCCCGTTTTCTGAGCCCTGACCTCATTTTGTGTTGATTAAATATGAAAAAAAAAAAAAGGTTTCTTTTCTGCTGGATGGAGGTGTGATTTGTTCGTTGCTGTATTCTAATTCCCCTGCCTCCTACCCAGTCACTGGCATGACTACCCCTCTTACATTCTAAACTAAACCCACCACATCTGTCTCCAGACCCAAGAAAGGGACAGAAGACGTGATACTAATATGTGCACCTAATACTTTTTAAGAAGAGATTTGCTTATTCATGTATTCTGTGTACCTGAAATGCTCTGTCTTCATGCACATCAGGATGGGACATCAGATCCCATTACATGGTCGTGAGCCACCATGTGGTTGCTGGGAATTGAACTCAGGACCTCTGGAAGAGCACTTAAGTGCTCTTAACCACTGAACCATCTCTCCAGCCCCTCTAACATTTTTTTTTTTAATGTGTTATGTATATTTAGTTTGCTGAGGGAGGAGAAGAGCCGTAGCATGCTTGGGAGTCAGTTCTCTCCATGTGGATCTTAGGGATGGAACTCAGATGGTCAGGTTCAATGGAGCTTTCCTTTCTTTAGCTACTAAGCCACAGCCCGGGCCCAGGCACCGAGGTTTTAAAGTAGCCAGGACCTATCAGCCTTCCTGTAGGGTGCCCCTTTCTCTCACCCTTCCATTCCAGTTACTTGACCATTTATTCTCACCTCCAAATTTTCAGATAAGGTGTGTGCCATGGGTGTATAACCCTAACATGTGAGGTCCTTGAAAAGTGGCACATTTGCCTTTTATTTTATTTTATCTTTTATAGATGTATTCATTTGGCTGGGCCATAGTGGCACACACCTTTAATCCCAGCACTTTGGAGGCAGAGGCAGGCAGATTTCTGAGTTCGAGGCCAGCCTGGTCTACAGAGTTGAGTTCCAGGACAGCTAGGGCTGTAGAGAGAAACCCTGTCTCGAAAAAACAACAAAACAAAACAAAAAGATTTATTCATTTATTTTATGTATATGAGTACACTGTAGCTGGCATCAGACGCACCAGAAGAGGGCATCAGATCCCATTACAGATGGTCGTGAACCACCATGTGGTTGCTGGGAATCAAACTCAGGACCTCTGGAAGAGCAGTCAGTGCTCTTAACCGCTGAGCCATCTCTCCAGCACCACATTTGCATTTTAAATAGTTATATCTCCAGAGTACTGTGTACATTCAAAGAGCGCTGGGGCAATATGGGGTTAGGAATATGGGCTTATTATCCAACATGCTGCTTAAGAATTTTTAGTGTTTTATAATGGTAACATCCAGGTCCCCACGCATCCTTTCAGTGGTCTCTCTACACATGACTGACAGAGTCTACACCCAGTGCTCCTGGTTTAGGAACCCAGATTTTAGATCTCAGGAGATATGAGACACTAGGGAACTTGGCTCATTTCTTTTCTAAACTTTAGCATTATGTGATCAGATTACCAATCAAATCATTGTGAGAAAGAATTGGGAACAGGAGAGCCAGAAGCATCCTAGGAGGGCCAACAATCCACGTGCAAGCTGATGGGTGTCCGAAGCAGGGCAATGGCCTGTGAGGGATGCAGGAGGAGGCAGGATGGGCTGGAATTGGCAATTGACTGAATGTTAAGGAAGAGTAGAGTTGGACTGCTGAGATGGCACTGACTGCTCTTCCAAAGGTGGTGAGTTCAAATCCCAGCAACCACATGATGGCTCACAACCACCCATAATGAAATCTGGCGCCCTCTTCTGGTGCCCCCAAAGACAGCTACAGTGTACTTATGTATAATAATAAATAAATCTTTGGGCCAGAGCGTGCAGGGTTGAGCAGAGGTCCTAAAAGTCAATTCCCAACAACCAGATGAAGGCTCATAACTACCTGTACAGTTACAGTGTGTACTCATATGCATAAAAATAAATAAATAAACCTTTAAGAAAGAAAGAGTCTAGACTGTCTGGCTGTTTCTGGGGGTCAGATAGGAAGTCATACTTTCTCCTAAAGGCAGAATAAAGATTGTGTATATGTGTGCATCTCTCTCTCACACACACACTCTCTCTCTCTCTCACACACACACAGACAGAGAAACAGAGAGACAGAGAGAGACAGAGAGAGGGAGAGGGAGAGAGAGGGGGGGAGAGAGAGAGGGAGAATGTTGGGTCCAAGTATCTGACCATAACAAAGGACACAAACCCTATCAAGAGAATCATTTGACTTGTGCTTATAAATTTGGGGGTGGCGGGTTATCAGGAGTAGAAACTTGGGAATTAGACCAAAATTAGGCCAGAAGAGCATCTTAGAGGCCAGCATGTGAAGAGAGAAGTTGGGGGGAAAACTGAAAAGTGGGCCAGGGGATGGAAGCAGAACGCAGTGTGACAAGCAACAGGCAAGGGAGGCGATAGTTCTGAGAAAGAAAGGTTGCTGTCAAGTATGAAACCAGGCAGCTGCAAACCCACAAGGTGAGCTGGGCTGAGGAGATCAAGCTGGACAGAAGCATAGACCCACAAGGCCCGGCGAAATGCAGGGGGAGCATGAATGGACAGCTTAGAAGCTAGGTTCCTTTCATAATTAGCCTGGGGTTGGGAAACCAAAAGAAAGTTTTGCTGTCAGTTTTTAATATTAATGGAATGTGGTGGCACATGCCTTTAATCCCAGACCTGGGAGGAGAGAGAATCAGATGTTCGTGGGCCAACCTGGATTATATGAGGTTTGTGGACCAACCTGGGCTATGTGAGGAACTCTCTAACTTCTGCCCCTAAGCACATTTTTTTTTTCAATTTCACCCCAGCCTCTTTTCTCACTCTACCAATCCAGGTCTCAAGAAAATGAAGTTTGGAGCTGCTGTAGTCCCCTTAGAAGATGAGAGAGTGTCCGAGCAGACACCAAGGTCAAGTGCACTATGACTTTTTTTTTTTAAAGATTTATTTTGTTTATTTTATGTGTATGAGTACACTGTAACTGTACAAATGGCCGTGAGCCATCATGTGTGTGGCTGCTGGGAATTGAACTCAGGACCTCTGCCAGCCCCGCTCTCTACGACGTAATTTGCTGCAGCTGTCTTCAGATGCACCAGAAGAGGGCGTCCGATCTCATTACGGGTGGTTGTGAGCCACCATGTGGTTGCTGGGATCCGAACTCAGGACCTTCAGAAGAGCAGTCAGTGCTCTTACCTGCTGAGCCATCTCGCCAGCCTGCACTATGACTTTTAAGCTCTAGATTCCAGAAGGTTCTTGAGGACTTGGGTTGCTGCCAAGCTGAGATCACTTTCCTTCAGTCTAATGTTGCCTTCTCAGCATCCTGGGGTAGGGTGGTTAATGCTCTCTGGACCCAAAGTTACTCAATTTTCTATTTTGTCTTCTTTCTTTCTTTCTTTTTTCCTTCCTTCCTTCCTTCCTTCCTTCCTTCCTTCCTTCTTTCTTTCTCTCTTCCTTTCTTTTTTTTGAGAAATGGTTTCTCTGTGTAGCCCTGGTGTATGTAGACCAGGCTGGCTTCAAACTCACAGAGATCCCCCTGCCTCTGTCTCCCGAGTGCCAGGGTTAAAAGCTTGTGCCAGGCTTTACTCAGGTTATTTTTAAAACAAGATTGGGGTGACTGTAACCTTTTCAGAACTTCGAAGCAAGTGCTACTGGGAAATTGTCTCTTCTCACAGCCCTAATCAGTTGGCGGCAGCGGTTCTCCCCGCTGCTGCTTCTATCTCTCAACAGGGCTCTGGCATCCTGTCCTCTTTTCTACCTGCTTGCCAATTCATTCCTTTTCCCTCCTTTGAATTATTACATTAACTTGATAATTAGATTTCTTGCTTCCACCCCCTTAAACACCCTCCCCCCCATTTTCCAGGCTGCTCCTGATACTCATTGTATTTGAGCCTTTCTTGACGATGTTATAGGGCTCTTCCCTTCTAGGAAACCTCTTCTGCAGAGCAGGTAGTTCCTTAGTAGTCACCTTTCAGATGCCTCGTGTGCCCCTGCCGGGGACTTACACAATATCTCCCTTGCAAATTTCTTTCCCATTAGTACTTCCGGAACGACAGCTTGCCAAATTCCAGAGGAAAGTATGTGTAAGTTCCAGGGGAAAGAATGTCATCTGGAATCTTGTTCATGCTAATATCAAAACGGGCAAACTGGAAATACTAGGGAGATTTGCTCCCTCATAGATCAGTAGGTGTGGTAACATTGCCAAAAAAAATGTGGAGAGAGCCGATGGGTGCTCCTTGGTTGGGAGGTTTGCTTGACTGAACTTTACTCAGAGAGAGTGAAAGAGAGAGAGAAAGAGAGAGAGAGAAAGAGAGAGAGAGAGAGAGAGAGAGAGACTTCACTAGTCTTTTTTTATTTGTTTTTTGTTTTTGTTTTTTTTGAGACAAAAATTTCTCTGTATAGCCCTGGCTGTCCTAGAACTCACTCTGTAGTCCAGGCTGGCCTTGAACTCAGAAATCCACCTTCATCTGCTTCCCAAGACTTCTCTAGTCTTTACCACTATGGAAAGTAACTATTTTTTTGTTTGTTTGTTTTTGTTTTGTTTTTTTTTGTTGTTTTTGTTTTTTTGTTTTGGTTTTTGAGACAGGGTTTCTCTGTATAGCCCTGGCTGTCCTGGAACTTACTCTGTAGACCAGGCTGGCCTCGAACTCAGAAATCCGCCTGCCTCTGCCTCCCAAGTGCTGGGATTAAAAACGTGCGCAACTAGTTTGTTTAAATAGTCAAGATTAGTCTTTTGTTTGTTTTTGCAGTAGTGGAGATTAAACTTCACATGCTGGGCAAGTACTGTGCTGCTGAGACACACCCATAGACCCCTCTTACTTTCTAGTTTAGGACAGGGTATCTCCAACTTGTCTAGAATGCTTTTGAACTCTCTCTTTAGTGTCGGCGAGTCTTGAACTTCTAATACCCTCATTTTAGCCAGAATAACTGGGATCAAACCAGGGCTAGCCTTAAGATGATTTGAATGAGTTATAGCCATAGAGTTCAAGGCTAGTCTGGAAACCTGGACTAAATAGCGCGCGCGTGCGCATGCGCGTACACACACACACACACACACACACACACACACACACACCCACACACACGCACCTGTGTGCACACACACATAGTGGCCCTGACTACTTTTTCAGAAAATAACTACAGTCGGTGCATTTTATTTTGTATAGGTAACGTTCCTAAGCGGAGGGAGGGACTAGAGAACACAGTCTTTGCCCATACTCAGAGACACTAAGATCCTGAATTAGGAATGGATAGGAACAACTTTAGAAGTAGTCTATTTCAGAGTTGTCCAATGAATTAATGCCTGAAAAGTACTTAAAACCATATCTGGTGCACAGTGAACACAACAGGAGAATTCAATATCACAGCAATGATTCCCCCCTGCACTGATCCAACCCTGACAATATGAGGCTGCTTATTCATAGGGTTATAGCAAGCTTTTTTACTTTCAGATTTTCCACCAGCCACCTGCCAGCCAGCCCCAGGCTTATGACTAGCCTTTGAAGCAAACAAAATCCAACAATAATAATTACACAATAAATAAATGTGTAATTATCACATCCTCCCCGCTTCCTTTGTGCAACCGGAGAATGCTTCAAAGTATGTGTGTGGCTGCGTCTTTAAGTGTGGGGAATGTTTGTTTGGCTTTGGTTTCTCAACTCAATTAGAAGCTCTCTCTGTTGGCTCTACTTTTTTTTTTTTAAGAAAAAAATCTTTACATGCTTATTTTTATTCATCTCATAAGAGCCTTAAGCCACTTGCATCCATCTCTCCACAGCTCCTTAGATCCCTCGGAGGTGGGCACGAGCTAAGGACCGTTGCCATCGTGGCTGTCAAGATAACGGCTCCCTCCGAGCCTTTCAATCGCTCTTTTCCCTAGAACCCAGGAAACGCTCAACCTTTAACCTTAGCCTTTACACCTTGGCTAACCTGTTGCCTTGGCCAGAATCTGGTAGCAGTTTTCTAACCTTAGTAACTCGCAGCACATTCCCACTGAGAGGGCAGCCATCTTTTGGAGGATGGCTTGTTGTTAACCATCACTTTTTTTTTTCTTGACAGAAATAGATGTGGTTTTCCCTTACAACACTGTAAGTTCCCCCACGGAGCTGGAAACTCCCTTCGTGGTGGTTGCTCTCCCTTCTGACCCAATATGCAACCCTGGAAAGTTAGATTGAGCTTCTACACCTCCAGTCACACAAATCACGTTGGCTAGAGGCCAACCGGAGGATGAAAAGGTTTAGGGAAGGATTTATTTTTTTGGAGGTGCTTAAGAGGGATTTACAAATGCCTCTGGTGAGAATAGTCCTTTAGGGAAACTACCATCTCTTTCAGAGGATTGCTTTTGAAGAAGTGAGTTTAAGCATTTCCGTCGCTAACCCACTGCCTTCAGCTTGGATCCACAGCATAGCTCTGCTGTGTTACCTCCCCTTCTTCGTACGTGGAGTATACTTCTGAAAGGCCTCAGATAAACAAAAGGCAGGGTTAGGATGACTATGCTTTCAGTCTGAGAAAACAGGAAATGAAACTGCCCTCTGATAAATGCCTGCACCTACCTCCTCAATTGAACCTAAAGGCAGAGAAACCAGCCAAAGAAAATTATAGCCCAACTGTGGGCTGCAGCAACTTCCAGTGTTGGGGTGTGGAGATGTGGGTGTCATGGGATTATCTTTAATCACACAGTTTCTATACTCATGCATTATTATCCTAACATCCTCCCTTTCCACCTCTATGTGCTATCTTTGGGGTACTTCCCCCCCTCCTGCCCCATTTCCTAGAGAGTTTCTTGTGGCTATCTAGGAGAAGTCCTTGGATTAATTGCATGATTGATTGGTACCTGGGCACGTGCCTTACCTACCTAGGTCAGGACCGAACCACCCACTATTCTTGGATTCCCACAGCAGACCTATTCCTTAGGCCTGCCTGGGCCCTTTCCTCCTCTTCCTTCAGGCAGCTGTACTTCCTCCTGGCCTGGCTGCCTGACACTCTATTTGCTTAGGTGATGGTTCATATCCTTTCTCCTTTTCAGGAATAGATTGTGGATAAATAGTAGTCAGAAAATAGAACATCTGGGCCAGTGTACTCACCCAGCATCCATGGTTCATAATCACAGTCTCGTGTTTATGACAGCAGTATTCATAATAGCCAAGGTGTAGCAACAACCAAAACGTACATGATCTAATAAACAGCATTTAAAGAACGTGGTAGATACATAGGATATTGTCTTAGTTAGGATTTCTATTGCTGTGATAAAAGACCATGACCAAAAGCTGTTTGGGGAAGAAGTTTATTTGGCTTTAAACGTTGACGTCACAGACCGTCATTGAGGAGAGCTAGGGAAGGCACGTAAGGCAGGAACCTGGAGGCAGGAACTGAAACCGAAGCTGTGGAGGAGGATGCTGCTTACTGGCTTGCTCCCCGTGGCTTGCTCAGCCTGCTTTCTTATACTATCCAGGACTAACGGACCAGGAATGGTGACACCCACACTGGGCTAGGCCCTCTCGCATCAATTATTAATCAAGAAAATGCTCCACAAGCTTGACTACAGGCTGATCTTATGGAGGCATCTTCTCAATTGAGATTCCTTTCTCTCTGATGATGTAGCTTGCATCAAGTTGGTAAAAAATAAACACACAGGATACAAACTAGCCAGTACAGCTACAGACTACAATTTAGCCTTTTCCAATGTTGCCGGGCAGTGATGGCACACACCTTTAATTTCAGCACTTGGGAGGCAGAGGCAGGAGGATTTCTGAGTTCCAGGAGAGCCAGGGCTACACAGAGAAACCCTGTCTCGAAAAACAAAATCAAACCAGAAAAAAAAAAAAGCCTCTTCCTTAAAAGGGGAATTTGCAATACATACCAGCATGGATGAACCTCGAGGGCATCACGTATAATGGAAAACAAAGGGCGGGGGGAATATGAATTTTGCAGCTTTCATTTATGGGAATCACCTGAAAGAACCAAGTTCCTAGGCCAAAAAATTTTGATGGTGATTTCCAGGGGTTGGTGGTAGGGAGAAAAAAAGAAGTTAGTACAGTGTAGGTATGAAGTTTCAGGAGACCGGTCTAAACACACTGTAGAGATCTTCTGCACCGTGGACTCTGTAGTCCACAGTAAGGCACTATAGTGAACTTCAAAGTGTGTTAAGAGAGCGGATCTCATGCTGGTGTTCTTACCACAATGACATGACGTAGCATGGCATGGAGAAACAGTCCTAGAGTGGAGTGTGACCGTCTGCGTGGGGTAGGTGACTTAAGTGACCCTGTGGTACACCCGAGGGAAATGGCTGTCTTCTTCTTTCTACTATTTTTTTTCTGAGCCTGGACTAGGAGTCCAGTGAAACCACCTCCAAGGTTGAGATGGGGACAAGGCTCACGGAGGAGAATCGGCATGTTTCTTCATCTGGGCCACTGGAAAGCTATTGGTGACACCTCCTTTATGACTTTTTCTGGGGCGTCAACTAGGTCAGCACTCGGAAACACAGTCATGTCAGATCACAGCAATTACTCACTAAATGGGATCTATTATCATGACCTTTAAATTTTTTTTTTTCCTGTCTGCCATCAATCATCCTCCAAACTCATCCATCCAGTAAAAATACAAGGGCCCTATTTTGTGAAGGGCATTTGGCAAGTCATCAGGATGATACAAAGTTGCCATAGTACAAATCTCAGGTTGATTTCTACTTCCCCAGGCTTCTGCTATTTTACATTCTTATTATCTCGCTCTTCCCTCCATCCAAGGATGGGAAGGAGATCTAGGGCCTTGTTCTTTTCTACCCGATTATTCCACCATTGGCCTGTTGTTTTGCTATACCCAGTAACTTCTTGACAGAAAATGGAGCACGCAATAGGTGGTGTGTCATCCGATTTCTCCCCCAAATTCTGTGAGAATTTGGGCTTCAGGTACCTTGGTCTCGAGGAAGGCCCTCCATCTTGGTGAGGGAGGCCTTGACTGGGCTGGAGCTCAGAAGTTCACTGCTTGTACTCAGCAGTTCTCCTGCACAGGTTCCCCTTCCCAGGCCCCAGGCTCCTCAGCAAGCTCTCTGGGAAGCTGGAGGAGCGATGTTGTGTTAAGTAAACAAGAACCAGATTCCTGAGCAGTGACGTGAGTGGGCACACTGGTCCAGGCGGCTGGGATCACATGGGGAAATGAAGAAATACCTCTGTGTACTCCTGACCTACCTCGGGAGGGCCCAAGGGAGAGGCTGCTCATGGACCTGCTCCCCCTCCCCACGCTCTACCCCCACCCCCAGTTTTTCTTGGCCCGAATTAGAAGGCCTTTCTAGCAACAGGATCTTCAGATGCGAATGAACAGCCAGCCCGATGTCCTCTGTACCTCTCCTCTTTCAGAGTCTGCTTTTTTACCTTCCTCCTCGCTCACACATTCACCTCCCATCCTGGGTGGCTGCTCTCCATTCTTGCTCTCGCATGAGGGAGAATTCTGAGGAACACTTTTCTTACTGAGACTGGGAGGGACTCATGGTCCCAGGAGCTCTCCCTGATTCATGGTCCGGGGAGGACAACCTGCTCTTAGGCCCATAGGTGGCCAATGCTGCCTGATTCAGGGGGTTGGATTTTCTTCTGAAATAGGTGACTTATGGGTATAGTTTCACCTCCCCTGAGATGAAGGTAGATCCTTTTGGACTTTGAACCATAAGAAAGTATCAAAGAGTTGACACACACACACATACACACACACACACACACACACACACACACACACACAGAGAGAGAGAGAGAGAGAGAGAGAGAGAGAGAGAGAGAGAGAGAGAGAAAGACAGATACAGACAGAAAGACAGAGAGGAAGAAGAGGAAGAAAGAGGAGCAGAAAGAAGAGGAGGAGGAAGAGGAGGAAAAGGAGGAGGAGGAGGAGGAGGAGGAAGAGGAGGAGGAGAAGGAGGAGGAGGAGGAAGAAGATGTCTGTGGTTTCTTATACTTCTAGTATGGCAAGCTGTGAGAGACACCACACTAGGGAGATGGCCAGTCTTCAGCCTTGGTAAGGACTGCCGAAGGCTGATTTGGTTTGAGAATTTCCCAGTGTCTGTACACAGTACTATAAAGGGGGGCACTGCTGTGTGCAATGGTCCAGGAAGGAGGAAGACGAGTGCGTGGTTTTTACAGCCTGGGAAGGCTATGACTTTGTCATGTAATGGGTAGAAGGGACCCCTATAGACCTTAGGGGTCACAGAAGCAGCCCATCTGTGCCCTCTGTTACCTCCGTACTTGGAGTGGATAGGCCAGTGTCACCACCTTGAGACTCAGTATCCTCTAGTTGCCACTGTTTACCATGCTTATGGAGGGGTGACGCTTACAGAGGGGTGAGAGGGAGCTACTGTTTAACAGGTGTGAGGTTTCAGTTCTGAAACAGAGAAACCAAGCCAAGCACATGTTCTGCCGATGTGGCAACAATAGTTACACAGCAGTGTGGATGCACTCAATGCCACAGGACTGTGCACTGTAAAACAGCTAAAATGGCTAAAACAACGACTCTTAAAGGCTAGGGAGATAGCTCAGCTGCTAAGGGACTTGCCACAAAACCATGCAGACCTGAGTTCAGCTCCCCAGGCACTTCTAGAGAAAAAATGTGAGCCTAGTGGTATGTGTCTGCACTCTCCGGAGCTCACTGGCCTGCCAGACTAACCAAACTGGTGATCTCCGGGTTCACTGAGAGGCCTTGAGTCCTGGTTGTTGTTATTGGTGGTGTCAACTTGGCGCAACCTGGGAAGAGGGAATCTCAATTGACAGATGGCCTACATCAGCTCGGTTTGTGGGCCATGTTTTTGGAAATGTCTTGATTGTTGAGAAGGGAGGGCCCAGCCCACTTTTCCCAGCCACCTCTGGGAAAGCGCTCCTGGATTTATGGGAAAGAAGCTGAGCATAGTTAGAAAGCAAGCCAGTCAGCACTATTCTTCTATGATTCCTGCCTCCTGGTTCCTGCCTTGAGT
The DNA here is from genome assembly GCF_008632895.1 of Mastomys coucha. NCBI lineage: Eukaryota > Metazoa > Chordata > Mammalia > Rodentia > Muridae > Mastomys > Mastomys coucha. The sequence continues at coordinate 27,543,004 of NW_022196891.1, read as the reverse complement.
TCCTGCCCTGACTTCCCTCCATGATGGACTGTAATCTGTAACATGATTTTCTTTTTTTTTTCTTTTTCCTTTTTTTTTGTTTTGGTTTTTCAAGACAGGGTTTCTCTGTATCAGAAATTGCCTGCCTCTGCCTCCCAAGTGCTGGGATTAAAGGCATGCGCCACCACTGCCTGACCATAACATGATTTTTATCGAAGCAACAGAAACCTGACCAGAATACCTTGTCTTACAAAGTAAAGTGGAGAGCAACTGAGGAAGACATTTGATGAACTCTGATTTCCACACATGTGCATCCACACCCAAATACACATGAACACCTACATACATATTACACACACATTAAATTTTACATTAAGTGTTTTATTCTCTTTCTCTTCCTCTCATGTGTGTGTGCATGTGCACATGCATACCCTCTAAGGGTATTGAGAGTCTTCTGGATTCTCTATTTTACAACAAGTACACAGGTCTTGGGCACTCTGGTAATCGGCACAACATTTGCTACTAACTGGTGCTCAGTCAACATTGGCTGCTTTAAACGGGATCATGGAATGCATAAGGAACAGAGATGTAAATATCAGGCTAAAACCATGTATCCTTTCAGGACATTCTGCTGTTCCTTGTATCTGTGACTGCTCCCAATGGCAGGAGGCCATCAGAATCACTGAATGCCCTTATAGGAAGGAGGGACTTGTCTGCAACCAGAACTGCCATAAGAAGAGTCCCTTTATGAAGCAATAAAGTACCAGGGGTTTTGAGAACCTGGTTTATAAGGTCACTCACTTTGGGTATGTGTAGATGTGGTTTTAGGATGAGGGGATGGATCAGGCCCTCAGATGTCTCTTTCATTGGGGAATGTTTGGAGGAGGGAACCCTGGCTCTGTTTGTCCCTGGACAACAACAAAATAACACACACTACAGGTTCAATAGCCCGAATCTGGAAGCCCAAGGCCTTTTGAATATTCTGAGAGTTTGGAACATTTGGATCTTTGAATAGGCATGCTCAACTAGTGAGTCCCAAGCATTTTAGATAAAGATATACAGTCTGTCTGTCTCTCTGTCTGCCTATCTGTCTCATATGTGTCTCTTATAGTAGGTCCTTCCTAAGAAGCTCAAAAATGCTCTAAGCTCCTATTCATTCTTGCTTCCCAACTCTCTTCTTTGCCTTTAACACTGTCACAGCTACAAAGCCCCTGGAAACTAAGAAGTTCGCAGCTTCACATTGTGCTCCCCTCCCTTGAGTCACTAAGAGGTCAGCTGGTGTTAGGAGGCTGGACCGCCACCGTCTCAAGAGTTTAAGGTCATGGGCTCTGACGCAGGCAGACATACAGAAGGTTGGGATTCTGGTCCTTCTTGCTCAGTAGGTTGATGATTTTATGGTGGTATATTAGTTACCGTTCCTTTACTGTAACAAAATAGCCAAGGCGGTGTAAAAAGAAGAAAGACTTACTTTACATTAAGTTACTGTTCCTTTATTGTAACAAAATACTCAAGACGGGTAAAAAGAAGAAAGACTTACTTTACATTAGTTACTGTTCCTTTATTGTAACAAAATACTCAAGACGTGTAAAAAGAAGAAAGACTTACTTTGGCCCATGGTTCTTTGGTTTTAAGCCTTTGTAGTCGGGTCTGTTGCTTTGGGGTCTCTGATAAGGCTCATGTAGCCCAGGATACCCTCAAATTTGTAATGTGTAGCAATCCTCCTACCCTGTACTCCTGAGAGCTAAAATTTCAGGTGTGTGTATGTGTATTGTGTGTGTGTGTGTTGTGTGTGTGTATGGTGTGTGGGTGTGTTGTGTGTATGTGGTGTACGGTGTGGTGTGTGTGTATGATATATGTGTGTTGTGTGTGTGTGTGTGTGTGGTGTATGGTGTGGCATGTGTGTGTGTGTATGCACGTGCTCTGCCACTGAGCTACATCACCATAATGAGATGAATCTTATGAAAGTATCTGTCATATAACAACAATTCAGACAGAGGGCAACTACTATGTGTCAAAACAGCTCAAGATAGGGCTCTTGTATTGAACCAAGGGGACAGCATCTCTTCACCATACAAGGCAACACTGAGGTGTGATTGGGATTTGAACCCCTGGATTTGACTCCTCCATATTTGGCTGCTTCAAACTTATGCTCTTTAGTGAAGCTGTTCATCATTCTATCCTTCAGAGTTTCTTTTTCAGGAAACTCGTGCCCATACACTCTCACATGCGTCTTCACTACCTTCCCTACACGCCAGGCACCACCTGGTCACCAGGCATAGACCCCCCCCCCCATCCTTTTCAGTGACTTACCCTAGTTCTATTCCTGGATCGTGAGTTCCTTTTTCTTTGATCCCTCCCCCAGTGCATTACCTTATCCAGGCTGTATAATCACTGAGCAGCAAGTAAAGAGAGAGCAGAACTCTTGATTCAGGAACCCGGGCTAGGTCTTCTGGAATGCAAGGAGATATTTCCTTCTCATCCTGACACTTGACAGCCTGGTGGTGGGGTTTAGACTTACGAGCTGTTAGGCCAGACTGGTGTGTCTGTTGACTTGCAGAGGTGAAGTTTCTATTCCTCTTGGGCAGCTTCCTCTTTCTCTTTCCATTCCCATTCACAGCTGCTCCAGATGTTCCTCACTGTGGCTTCAAGAATGGGGTGCAGGCAAGGGTTCCTGTGGGGGAGCATAGCACTTCCTTCCCTAGGAGAGTCTCCGGAAAGTCTTTGCCAACAACGCTCGTTTTAGGGCGAGCTTCTTTTTGTGAGATGGAAGGGAGGGTGGGAACCACAGAGACTACTATTTTGAAGTTGCTTTCTGGGTCAGAAATTTCTGTTACTAATGATTCTTATATGTGTCATTGTTCTGCTTTGGGAATTTTTCTCATTTTATCTATGAGATTTAGTCCTGTGGCTTGAAGACAGCTTGGCTCCTTTGGGCATTGAGCCATAACCCCTTTGCAAGCGCGAATCTTTGGAGCACTGATCTGTCAGCCATACCAGCCACTGGCACAGATCTGCTTCTTCATCTGTGTGCACCTATCTTTCAGTCAGTCAGTGGTTGTTTCTGTCTTGCCTGGAGAAGCTCTCTGAACATTCTAAGAAACTCACCTCCATAGGTCTCCATGCTGCATCATCCGCCCTTCAAGCCACATCAGAATAAAATAGGAAACCTTTACTCCTTGATGGTTTGAATTGAAGGTTAGGGAAGTTTTGGAGAAAAGATACTGTCATTGGCTCCAGCCATTGACCTTGGTTTTCCTTCTCTTTTTTTTCTTTTTTTTTTTCTTTTTCTTTTCTTTTTGGCTTTTTGAGACAGGGGTTCTCTTTGTATCCCTGCCTGTCTGAGAACTCACTCTGTAGACTGGGCTGGCCTCAAACTCAGAGATCTGCCTGCTTCTGCCTCCCGAGTGTTGGGATTAAAGGTGTTTGCCGTCACTCTCCCTAGCTATATTGAGTTATGTTATAAAAACATAGTAGGCCAAGATGGAAGGAAGTCTGTGAGATTTAAAGTTGATCAAAAGTGGGGCTCTAGCTAATGCTTCTTTAGAATGTTCTTGCTTAGGAATGGGAGAAGTATGTCTTAGACATTTGGCTATGGCATCTTGGCATTTATCACTAGAGTTGAGTCTGTCAATCTGGATGGCTACAAGGGTGCCCCCTTCCTCCATGTGTATCTCTCTAGGGCCTCCATGCCATGTGTATCTCTCTAGGGCCGTATGCTCCATCAAAAAGAGCAGTTTGTGCACATCTAATGGGGAGGGCATTCTTTGGTTAGTGATACACGAGCAGTTGTGTTTTCTTGCTGGGCCCTCCAAAAGGCTCTCAAGAGGGATATGGCCAGGTGGTGGTGGCGCACACCTTTAATCCCAGTACTTGGGAGGCAGAGACTGGCGGATTTCTGAGTTCTGAGTTCGAGGCCAGCCTGGTCTACAGAGCTCCAGGACAGCCAAGGCTACACAGAGAAACCCTGTCTCGAAAAAAAAAAAAAAAAAAAAAGAGGGATACGTGGTACATGGGCACATGTCTACTCAGGATTTATAGACGGGTCCTAAGCTTGGACCGTGAGTCAGAAAGACTTGGTTCTGTCCTTGGCTGGAAGAACAACCCCAATGATGTCATTTCTCTAGCGCTCACTTTCTCATTTATATAAAAGAAATTTGTGAATAACAATACATATTACAGGGCTGGTGAGATGGCTCAGTGGGCAGGAACAATGACTGCTCTTCCGAAGGTCATGAGTTCAAATCCCAGCAACCACATGGTGACTCACAATCACCCGTAATGAAATCTGACACCCTCTTCTGGTGTGAAGAAGACAGCTACAGTGTATTTATTTATAATCAATAAATAAATTTAAAAAAAAAACAATACATATTACATAGGGTTGGGTTCTAGGGTAGCTCTTGCTGTAATAGAAAAACCTAGAACACTAGGTGCTTCGAAGAAGAAGAGCACTCATTTGTTGTCTCTATAAAGACCTATGTAAGTATTTTAAAAACTGAAATTATTGATCTATGTTCATTAGGACACGGGGTTCCTTGTCATTTTTATCCATCACCCTCAAAGTACAGCCTTCATTTTTCCATGATCCAAGAGGGCTGCCCAATCTCCAGAGACTTTCATTCTAGTTAACAGGAAAGGGAAGAGGAAAGAGGAGGGAGTGGGGCTGGCGAGATGGCTCAGCGGGTGAGAGCACTGACTGCTCTTCCGAAGGTCCTGAGTTCGGATCCCAGCAACCACATGGTGGCTCACAACCACCCATACTGAGATCTGACACCCTCTTCTGGTGCATCTGAACACAGCTACCGTGTATTACGACGGAGGGAGTGGGTCGTCCTGAGTTCAATTCCCAGCAGTCACATGATGGTCATCTGTACCGCTACAGTGTACTCATACACATAAAATAAATAAGTAAATCTTTGAAAAAAAAAAAGAGGAGGGAGTGTTTTGCGATATTCTTTCTGGGGCGACTCAACAAACCTCCGTTCACCCCAAACAGGGAACCAACGACAGACCAAAGCAAGGTCGTACGACCAAAGTACGATCTGGTTAACTGGCGAATTTCATCGGTGTTACTTTACAGACATATGGGCAAGGGGTTACTACAGGGGCAGACATGACTCTGAGAAAGCAGCATCACCCCAGGGTGGGTGGCAGCTCGTGGGAACTGGAAACACAGACCTTCATTTACTAACGTGCAAGTAGCTCAGTCGGCTGGAGAGAGCATCCTTTTCAGGCAATTCAGCTGGTCTGCGTCCCTTCCAGGCCCTTCCAGGCAGCTGGCCGGTTGGTCGGTTTCTTCCAAGTAGCTTGGCTGGTCTGAGCCTGTTTTAGACAACTTAGCCTCTCTGATAGTGTCTCCCCACAGTCTTTACACCTATGCCTGCTGGGAGAAGGAGGGATCTAGTGTATCAGGGAGTTTCAGGGACTTCCTGAAGCCTTTGCTTCTGGTGTTAAGGAGCTTCTCTATGCGACAGAATGTCTCACTTTCCCTTAACGCATCCTGTTATTTCACGTTCGTTTTAACATCCAGTGTCCTATGGAGTGCTCCTCCAAGATGGGATGTTCTAACCTCAGAGGAAACGCATTTCTTTTTACATCACTTTCATTTGTAGGTCACTGCATAGAACTTAAATCGTGCATGGGGACCTGCTGTAACAGGCATAGAGAAATTAGGAGGTGAATTTTGTTTTGTTTTGTTTTGTTTTGTTTTGTTTTGTTTTGAGGCAGGGTTTGTCTGTGTAGTCCTGGCTGTCCTGGAACTCACTGTAGACTAGGCTGGCCTTGAACTCAGAAATCCACCTGCCTCTGCCTCCCAAGTGCTGGGATTAACGGCATGCACCACCACTGCCCTGCAGGAGGTGAATTTTGTTTTGTTTTGTTTTTCTTCTTTTTCTTTCTTTCTTTTTTTTTCTTTCTTTTTTT
>NW_022196891.1:27532946-27537093 GCF_008632895.1 Mastomys coucha | reverse complement strand
AGAAATCCACCTGCCTCTGCCTCCCAAGTGCTGGGATTAAAGGCGTGCACCACCACTGCCAGGCTTTTCTTTTTCTTTCTTTTTCTTTTTTCTTTTTCCTTTTTTGAGGCAGGGTTTCTCTGTGTAGCCCTGGCTGTCCTGGAACTCACTCTGTAGACCAGGCTGGCCTTGAACTCAGAAATCCACCTACCTCTGCCTCCCAAGTGCTGGGATTAAAGGCGTGCACCACCACTGCCCGGCAGGAGGTGAATTTTGTATTTAGACAGGTATATACTTAGCTAAATATTGGATCTCTGTCACTGTCAGAAATTGGGAGAATAAAATGGTGTTGATTGGCTAAGACAACTAGCAATCTCAGCTATAGACATTTGGGAGATTTAAACAAGACAATCCAAGTTGCAAGAAACTTGAACACCTGGTAGGTATAGAACCATCACTCACGGGTCATTGCCTGTGCTATTGGTAGCTCCATGAGGTGGTAGCAAATACCTTGTAACCACATCTTGCTGATAAAGTATTCCCTGGCTGCTTCTCTTCTTTTAAAAGATACTTTGAGCTTCATCAATTATATCATTTTAAAATAATTTTTGGTTTGTCTGAGACAGAGTCATGCTATGTAGCCAGGCTTCCCCTCCACGCACTATGTAGCCTAGAGTGGCCTTGAGTTCACATAAGTCCTCTCCCGTCATCCTCCAAAGTGCAGGCTTAAATCATTCTACCCAGCTTTTCAAGATCCTTTTAAGTGTGTCTTTATAAACTAAAACTGTATAAAAAGAAAAGCACGGGAAAGGTAAATAGAGCATGCAGGTGGGGACACACCCTGGGTAGCACACACGGGGAGGGCAGTCTGAGGGCTCAATGCTTTAGATGCACGCTGCCGTCCAAGTCCGAAATCATGTTTTGGGTAGTGGGTCCACCGGTGCCTATGGTAATATTAAGGAACTATAACCTCATAAAAACAGAAACGCAGAGACCAAACACTAACAACAAACATGTGCCATGAATCCGGGACTGCAACTGATGTAAGTCTAAATTCTTGTGGTCCTTGAATTGTCTTCATATATACTATATTACATGATATCGATTTGCATGTCAATATAAATCCTAATTTTTTTTGTAACTAGATTACCTATATCTTTGTAATGCTTTTTCTGGGTCTCACGCCCCAGGCTTTGCACATGATAAGTATATATAGTCTATTTCTGAGCCACAGCCCCAACCTGACTTCCAACTTCTGAAGTGTTTTTACACACCCTGAACAGCTATTGCTTAAGTAGCTCACTACAGATGGCTGAGAGCTTGGTGTTAGACAGGCAGGACTCTGGGCTTTATTTTGTCCTTATAATATCTCTACCACGTGGGCAGAACAGATGTCGTCTCTACTATTTTTTAGACAGGAAAGAAGGAACTGAGGGGGCAAGGGACTTTTGTGAGGTCACATGGCTAGCCAGGGTTAGAATGGAAGGTTCTGGGTCTCTTGTTGTGTTTTTTCCTGTGGTTCATCCTACGGCCCAGCTCATGGCTACTCATTCCATACTGTTCCATGCCTGATGCCTTGTCCTCTGGAACCGTGTGCACTTGAGTGTACTTTTTTGCTGTGTGTGAGTGTGTGTGTGTGTGTGTGATGTGTTTTGGCCATCCTGTGTGCTCTCTAGCTCCATCTGTCCTTTGTAACTCCAGGGGAAACACCCCACTGGGCTTCTGTGATCCATTATTCCTAAGACCTCAGGTTTAGGTATCTTCCCAGGATTCCCCTTACTTAGGAAGGCCGCTCGGTGTCAGGAACAGGTTGCTAGGCAATGGGAACAGAACAAGGAACAAGGAAGCAGTGCTTGACGAATGGTGGTGTTTAATACCTCATGAGAATTGATGCTGTATGCTTTATGAAGAGTTCTCATGGATGCCGTCACATTTAATGTCTCCTCAGTTGTAAATGGAAGGGTTAGGATTTTTCTCATTTTGCCAGTGAGGAGTGCTAGGATTGGTTTGCTTAAGGCACCTGTTAGGGACCATGAGTCACTGAAGGAAGACCCCAGACTTAAATAGTAAGCAAAGGCAAAGAGCGTTTATTCTGCAGACATTACCAGCATGCAGGGGTCAACCATTCATCAAAATGGTGAGGACCTGAGGGGGCTCGCAGGCCCCCTTTTATGCAGGGCTAGCGGAATTTTCCAGAAGTATTAGATAACCTCTAATATGATTGGTAGGGGCAACACAATGACATTAGTACACTTCTGGTTGGCTGCTATGTTAGTTTCATTATATTTGGCGAGACTTTGAATTCCAGACACCAGCTTAGCTCTGGCCCTGTTATCTCCTCCATCCAGGTGTCCAGGAGACTGTCTCAGCTCTGATCTATTCTCCCAGGTTCAGGGTCGTCATTCACTAAAGGCCCATTGTCAAGTGGCTCCTTCTGAGAAGCCCAGTATGCTGCCCCGGGGCGGGGGGGGGGGGGGGGGGGGGGGGAGAATTGGAAATGTTTATTTCTAAGGTTTGTTTCCCTCTCACACCTTCTTAGGACAATCGGATTCTGTTCATTTCAATTTTGTAGTTTTGCACTGTGCCTTGCTGCCTCTGAAGAGCTCATTCTCTTTCCAGCCTCTGGAAAGAAACAGGTGATGGCTAAGTGCTACTGAAAAGTCCTGAAGATCCTCTGTAGGTACACGGGGTGATACAGAACTGAGGCGGTCGGGATGGGAACGCCTTCCGCAGGGGCCGATGGGAATGCCTTCCGCAGGGGCCAATGAGACCTCCCACCTCTTCAACCCCCCCTCCGCCCCCCATCCTCCTTCCTTTACCTGCATCTTCATGGCCTCAAGCAGTGCCTAGCTCCGTGGACGGAATCTCTCCAGCTGCTGACTGAAGTGAGCTAATCTGCCTTCTATTCCCAGGTGTGTATCTGCCACACTGCCGATCCAACTACTGCAACTATCCCCCTGGGTTAGGATCACCACCACAGGGATGAACGAGGGGCACTGAGCGCTGAAAAAGTGCTCCTTGAAAGGGGACCAGTTGTCTCCTTGGTCCATAGTGAGTTTTGTAGGATCTCAAGAGGAGGACTACAGCCCTTCACCTGTTCATCTCTGTCTTCCTTAGGACTACCATCTTCTGGCAATCTAAACAGGGAAGAGCAAATGAGCCTCCAATGCTCTTTTCTCAGGACACTGTCTCATCTCCAGAGGTTTTTTTTTTTAAAGATTTATTTATTTACTTTATGTATTTGAGTATACTGTAGTTGTACAGATGGTTGTGAGCCATCATATGGTTTTTGGGAATTGAATTCAGGACCTCTGCTTGCTCTGGCTCCACTTGCTCCAGCCAGCCTCGGTCTCTCCGGCCCAAAGATTCATTTATTGTTATATTGTAAACTGTAACTGTCTTCAGACACACCAGAGGAGGGTGTCAGATCTTATTACGGATGGTTGTAAGCCACCATGTGGTTGCTGGGATTTGAACTCAGGACCTTTGGAAAAGCAGTCAGTGCTCTTACCCGCTGAGCCATCTCTCCAGCCCATCTCCAGAGTTTTGTCGGGACATATTAAAGACTTTGTGTGACCATGGGTCAGGTCTCATCTTTAATTTGTCTTTATTAGTAAGTAAACCTGAGCTATGTATCTGTTTTGTTCCTTTGTCTTCACTTCTTATCTGCTGTTAACAGTCAAACCCTTGTGGATCTCAGCTGTGCCACAGGCCAGTTAGGCCCGTTTTCCTCAGAGGCGTGTACTAGAACTAGTGTACTAGAACTAGTGTACTAGAACTAGGTTGCTTCAGGACTACTTATTGGTTCTAGCCTCAGGGACCATTTCCCCAACCCTAGAACCATTCCCCAGCCCTTCCCGGTGGTGCTCTATAATCTCAATGAATTCAGAACACTAAGGTATAGGTACTTCCAGGGACATGAAGTTTGTGGGTATTTTGAGACAGAGTCTGCCTTTGTTGTTCAGGCTGGCCCTGTGACTTGTCATCCTCCTGCTTCAGTCTCCTGCTTATAGCCCAGATTACAGGCGGCTATAGTGCCCCATCCCTTTCCTATCTTGGATTGTTTTGGGTTTACATAAAAATATGTTCAAATACATAACAACTAAATTGTTCGTGATAACACAGCAATACATTCTCACTGAAACCCAGTAAGTCCATGGCGGGGGTG
>NW_022196891.1:27522538-27532784 GCF_008632895.1 Mastomys coucha | reverse complement strand
CCCCAGGGTCCACGTAGAAAGATTCTTATTAATTATCCGTTTCTTTCAAAACACACCTCCTCCTCAAATTCTCCGATGACCTGTCTTCTAGCTCCAAGCAGCTGGAGTTTTGTTTGAATTGTCCAGCAACTTTTTTTTAAAATTTTTATTGCCCTCCTCCCTTTCCCTCTGTCTGGCCCCAGTTCTTAAACTAGGATTTCTCGGCGCTCTCCCACGGCTCGCAAGCTCGCAGTCCCCGTGCTCTCCCGCCACTGGACTTCCTCCCCTTTAAGGCCCACCCCTCCCCCACGTGCACGCCTCCCCCCCCAAGCCCCACCCCTGATCCTCCCCTTTAAGGACTAGCCCAGGACGCCGAGCAGCCTGTGACGCGGCCGCCGCCCCCGGGCTGCTACTTCTCGGCGCGGCGATTCCTCCGGCCGGGCCCCGCCGTCCCGCGTTCCCCGGAGCGCACGTCTCCGGGGAGGGAGGGAGGGAGGGAGCAGGGCTGGTGGGCGCCCGCGGCGCACAGCGGGACCCACGGGGCCCCGCGACCCGCTGAGCCTGGAGCCGGGCCGGGGCGGGGCAGCCGGCTCCAGCCCGGAGCAAACTTCGCCGCCGGGCGGGGCGTGGCGGGGACCCGGGCCCGAGCCGGAGGAGGGGGCGGCCGCGGCCCCTGCCTCCGCGCGCGAGTCGCCGGGCACCATGCTGTCGGGCTCTCCTGGCCAGACTCCGCCGGCGCCGTTCCCCAGCCCGCCGCCGCCCGCCCCGGCCCAGCCGCCGCCGCCGCCGTTCCCCCAGTTCCACGTCAAGTCGGGCCTGCAGATCCGAAAGAACGCCATCACCGACGACTACAAGGTCACCAGCCAAGTGCTTGGCCTGGGCATCAACGGGAAGGTGCTGCGGATCTTCGACAAGAGGACCCAGCAGAAATTCGCCCTCAAGGTAAGTCTGGGCCGCCCGGGATCGCGCTGGGATCCGGTTGCAGCTTCCGGTCACCCCGCGAGTGGCCGGCACCCGAGAGGACTCACGGGGGACTGCCATGTTGGGGTGTGAGCGGGATCCAGCCGGGAGGCCACGCTCGGGTTCGGGACGGCCTCTGCTCGCTTCATCCGGCGGCGCCGAGGACACGGTGGCCTCATCCTCCCTCCCTCCTTCCTTTCTGCGGGCACAAAAGGCCCTTTACTCATTGAGCTGGTTGGTCGGTCGGTTTGGAGAAGTTCGCCCTCTGAGGTTTCCTTAACCCTACTCCTTATTTGGGAGCCGGAATGTGACTTCGCTCTCCTCGGCCTCGCGAGGTCCGGCGCGCAGCGGTGGGGCGCGTCGGCGCGGCGCTTGGAGACTGGGGACCCCGCCTCCGTGCCCCGCGATTGTCTGGAACCGCCAGCGCCTGGCCTGCGCTGCCCCTTAGGCTGAGCCGCCGCCGCCGCGCTGTTTCCATTTGCTCCCTCCACCTTCGGAAACCTTGTCTGTAAGCCAGTCTTGGCCCGGGGCTGGTAAACTGGTCCCTGGTAGCTGGAGACTCTCAAAGGCAGGAAATACTGTTCATGCATCTGGGAAACCCACGCTTAATCTCTGGAGGTCTATCTGTCTCTGCTTCTGTCGTGGTGGCTGGTAGCGAAGAGTAGGGATTTCAGAAGGTCCTAAGGAAGCCTGGGAGTCTGTCTGTCATTCGGGGTCACTGCAAACTTTTCTTCTCTCAAGGGTTTCAGGTTACACCATATCTCTAAAGGTCACTTGTCAGGTTTCTTTCTCCTGGGGTGTCTCAATGATTGGCGGAGCAAACTCCTTCCTGTGTCATATTTTTCTCTTCCCCTTCAGCCCACACAACTTGTTTTGTTTCAGCTTAATTTAGAGTACAGATAGACTGAATTATAGGTCAATGGAACCAAAACCTGGTACTTTGTAGAGGGAAAATAAGTTCAGTTTTTATGATGTTTTTGCAGTTATCATCCTCAACATCACATTAAAACAAAACAAAACCAAACAAAACCAAACCAAACTATAAGCTCTTGGGGTGGTTGCTTGGTGTGAATGCTGGGGAGGGACTCGTAGCACTGCCTTAAATACTGAAGTATTTAATACTTTCCACTTCCCTTTCCCTATTAGTAGCTAAGCAAGGAAAGGAGTTGATTGGGTTGAACAGTGGCTCTGCCCTTGGGAACTGGAGGCAAGGGAACAGTTTGACCACAGTTAACTGTATTGTTGAGGAAGTGACAGATGCTCTTTCCCGGAAAGATCTCTCTCTCTCTCTCTCCTCTGCGATGCCATCTGCCTTTACCCAGCATCAGACTGGGGATGCTAGCTGTTCATTCTCTTGCATAGTTGGAACACAGTATAAAGACTTCACAACAACAAAAAAACCCCCGCTTCACCCCTCCCTATTCTGTGTGAATACATACACTGTCCTCTGAAGTGCTCTTGGCTGTCAGTTCAGATGGCTGGTATCGTTAACAGCAGTTCGTGTATGTTTTTCTCCTTTGAATAGTCTTGAGAGGGAGGAACCTAGTTGCGCATTAAACAGTCTTCATGCTTACCCTTCTCTAGTCAGAAGTGGGTGAAGACAGGAGTTGGTCTGTTTTGACAAGCAGCCTGCTCCTAGATCTTCGAGGCTGACTCAGCTGCTAAATTGCAGATTTCAGAGCACATCTTCGTGTTGAGATTTAGTAGTAGAGGAAGAAAGGATAGCCAAGATGTTTGGAGGGTGGCAGCCACGTCAACAGCATTTGCATACCCAAATATTGGCTAAGACTGATCGCAGCCTCGAGGGAATCTGGTTAAAAGAAATCCTGTTTCAGTGACAACGCACCACCGAGATTCCTACACATCTTACACTTTAAAAACTTTGGTTGCTGAGGAGTGAAATGATTTCAACACAAGGAGCCTTTTTATGGGTGGCATGGGGAGAGGATGCAGTGGAAAGGGCTGGGTTGATGATCCCTTGGGATGCTAAGGAGAGACCTGTGCTCTGTAGAGTGTACCAACCTAGGGACATAGCGCCCAACATGGGCACTGTGGGGTTTTAGAAGGCTGTCTTGTAGTCCTGGGTGATGGGGAATGAAGGCTGCTCATAGGCTCTGCTCTTTGTTCTATTAAGTGAAACCAGAGCTTTAAAGAAACCAATCCAAGGATGGCTCAGCGGTCATGTGAGGAGCATTGGCTGCATTTGCAGAGGGCTCAGGTGGGTAACACCTACCTGTGACTCAAGATCCAGGGGCTCTGATACCCTTTCTGTCCTCTGTGTTCACAGTATGCACTTTATACACGCACGCACGTCACGCACGTCACACACGCACGCCACACACGCACTCGCGCACGCAAAACACCTGTACACAGAAACTGAGGATAAATAGATAAAGGAACCAGCTGGTCCTGCTGCTTTCCTTTATCTTGGGAAAGCTGATGTTTAGATGCTTCTAGCGGACGGACGCTGTCACCTTGCTTCCTCATCCCTGCTTGCTAGCCTCTGAGTCACGCACACACTTCCAGTCAGTTAGAAGCCAGTTGAGAGATCATCATCATCCAACACATTCATTTAGTTGATGAGAAAACCAGGGCCCAGAAGGAAGGCACAACTTGCCCAAGGCAGGCGGTAGTTCTTGCCATTCACTTGACCGAGGCGGGAACTGAACTCCTTTCTTCTGCTCCCTAGTCTTGGGCCCTTCTCTACTTGTAACTACAGTGGTATTGACAGGCAGGCATCCGGCTGCTGTTTTAGCATGCCTGGAGTCTGAAGAGCTGCTCTTACCTATTGGCCCCATTTGTTGGCCTGAGGACAGTGGTGGCTTTTTATACCACCACCTTTCAGCTGCATTTACTTAAAGTTGGAGAGGCATCTTCTAAGCCAGCAGCAGCTCCTTGAGTTTTGGATGTATAACAAGTCCCACCCCCCCCTCTCCCATTAGGGAGTTTGTGATAGACATCCTATTTATTACTCTTTGGGGATTCTGTAATTTCTTTGGTAGGGACACCCAGTCTCAATCCATCTGTGTCTGAGCTGTCTGTCTTCCCCATGGGTTACATGGCTACATTCTGCCTCACTGTGTCATGGCGACGCTTAGGTATTAGCTGAGCAAATTTAATTAAAGCTCGTATTATTGTCTAACTCTGCTGTTCAGTGCTGATTAGGTGAGGCATGTTATTGCTTTACAGAATACGGAATGTTGTCATAATTTATCTCTGTTTACCTTTCCATTGCATAGACAGGGGATAGCAAGGTCCTGTAGTTTCTCCCCTTTCTCCAGTTCGCCTCCCTCACTAGGTCATTTAAGTGCCACCGTGATGTAGCTGCTGTTGGTAACATGACGGAGAGATTAGAACCTCTCACCGTTTTCCTGGACATTGTGGAAGGGCAACACCAGCCCTCTCTCACTGCCTGTGCCACCCCACCCCACCCCCCTCTAGTAACGTCCTCATTCTGTGTCCTCACTGGAGAGATGACCCCGTAGTGTGGCTGGCAGGGGTCAGCCGCAGCTTGACATGTGCTGGATGGAAACATGAGGTGAGGAAAGTCTCATGATCATGCTGTCCAGTGTTCCAGGGAGTTGACAGTTTGTAGAGCATTTACCATATGTTTATTAGGCTAGAAGGTAGAGGTGTTAATGCCCTATAAAATGTTTGGGCCCAAGAAATCTATTTGGAGAAGGCAAGATTAGTAAAGGCCATCCAGGGCAGCACTGTCAAATACGGTAGACATTCTTTGTATATATATAGCTGTTTGTATAAAAGTAGCCAGCATGCATGCGTAAAACCAAATGAAAACCGCAGTTGCCAGCCACAGTTTGAACACTCAGAAGATTGTTGAGTCTTGAAGGAAAGACTACTGGACATTGCTGGCCTGGGGGCTGAATTGTGTGACCAGGAATAGAGGGATTCTGAAAGACGGACATCTGCGAGGGAGGATGGCTGATGCCAAGACAAGCCTTGGCTGATGGCATTGGGAACTTGTCGGGCCTCTGAGGAATGAATGGGTCTGCCAGAAGTCTTGAAACTGGCTGTGACTAGAGCTGAGGGGAAGAGCAGGAGACCAAGTAGGTCAGGAGCAGTGGGGCTAGAAGCTCAGAACTGACTGGTCTTGGGGTTAAATTAGCTTTAAGTGTTTTGTTTTGGGGTGGTGGGTAGGCATCATTGAAGTTGGGGTTTGTAGACTTGGACAGAAAGGCCTCCAGAGACTACTTTTGGAATATGGCTGCAGGCATGTCATCCTGGTGTGGTCTTAACCCCTCTACTGAAGCAGGACTCTGGATCTCTCTTGATGCAGGATTAGAAGTAGGTTAATGTTCCAGTGGTCCCTTTTCATTTGTGAATTTTGGACTTTCACAGGATCTGAAAACTCTGTAGTTAAAGTTATGGTTGGGTGTCCAAAAGTGAGGAGTAAGGAGAAAAACCATCATCAGGCCTCAGGGCCACATATTGGTAGTGGTGGTGGGGTATCTGGGAGACAAAGTGCTCTTTTCCAACGAAGGATGAAGGTATGGTTATCCATGGTCAGAAAGACAGGAATTGGGGGTGTAGTCAGTGGAGCAGGAGTGAGAGTGGGAACAGGAGCCAAATCCTGGGGCTGGAGGTGGAGTCATGTTCCTGTTCTCTCCGGGAACCGAGGATGTGAGGGACTGTACCAGAGGGCAGACGGCATGGCATCTAAAGTGGGCAGGTCCCAGCTCCTAGGTCTGAGTAGTTTTGAGGTGCCAGAGCAGACCTGCTTTGCTTGGAACCGTTGCTCTCCCTGGTTGTTTTTGTGGGACAGCAGTGTTTACTGTCCTGCCTCCTCTCTGTTTCACACCCTCCTACGGGTTATGTTGAGGACTCAGTGCCCCCCGCCCCCACCCCGTCCGCCATCTTTTGTGTGGTTCTATGCCTTGGATAGAGGTGAGTGGGCAGGGGAGAGTTACTTGTATGGACCTCAGCAGCTCTTGATAGTTGAGTAATATTGGACACTCCTTGGTCATCTTGTCACCTCCTCCATCCCACTGAGGAAGAGGCTGGCTGCTGTAGAAAGGCTCTGTGGTGTGTCCCAACATCTTGCTTGCTTGTGGGCAATGGAGCCGTATGCCATGGAACCTGCTCTTGGTGTGGGTTTCTTAGGCAGTTTGGTTGCCAGCAGGAAATGACGCTGGTCCTGCAGACCTGGCAGCCTCAAACTCAGCTCCCTGGCCTTCTCACAAGGAGCTTTTCACATAGCCCCCCCCTTGTAAATGGGGGCTTCAGTAGGGAAAAAGGGTCATGCCAGAACAGCTAGATACTGTTACACCAAGTAAGACTGAAGTGCCCTTTTCTAATCACTAAAACCCCTTAGGATCTTTAACACTAACATCTTTTATTTTGAAGTATATAAGTTCATATATAAGTTCAAATATAAATAGAGATGGGCCTGTGTTTTAGGGGTTATGCGCTAGATTAAAAAACATAAAAAAATCAAAACTAAACAGTAACGGCAACAAAAACCAACAGTAGACGATCAGATGGTCTAGGTTTTATGCCCTGCTAACTAATTGTGTGGCTTTGACTGAGAGTCAGGCTGTAGCTGTTGCTAGGCAAGCTCTGGCAGTGTGCAGTAGTAGAAGAGACTGTGCTGGGTCCCAGACCCCAAGGGCAGGAGAGATAGTTCCTGACTCTCTGTGTGTCGAATGATTGGACAGTACCTGGGCCAGTGAGGATGCGCTCTGCTAGGTGTAATGTGTCCAGCCAACTGATAATCTTTACTGACCAGCTGATTTCTCTGACATGAGAGCTTAGAAAGTGTTCTAGCTTGCCACTCAGTAGAGAGGACAGGCTGTGCCAGTTCTTGCCTTGAAATTCAAGAATCTTAGCGGAGTGGGGTACAAGGTGGTGATGGGGATCCCTTGTTTTCCTTCCCCAGACTCTTTGCCATTTGAAGTCATTGGGACATTCAGAGGCCATTGTGATAATCTGTTAAGACTGTGCCCTACACAGGGGCACCTGACTTGGGGGTATGGCTGAGTTGTAGCCACGATATTATTGCTGGCTAGTGTTTGTCTTGGCATTAGACACCATTCACTCAAACAAGTGCCTTTTAGTTCAGCCACAGTCTCCGTAACGCGCTGCAAGGGCTGTTCTGAGCCTGTAAATGGGGGACCGATCCCCAGAGTTGATGAGGATGTTAGGGTTTCTGTGTTGGTCCACTGGCCTGCAGAGAGGGCTGGCTATTAAGGAAGCAAGTGGAGAGGGCACATCTGGAGGAGGGCACATCTGCCTTCCCCTCCTGTGGTTCAGCTTGTACATGGCATCCTGTGTGCTAGGCTGTCCTGATTTGTTTGGAGGAGGAAGACAGAGGAGGAGGGATCGTGAGGTTGGGCTTGGCCTCTGGCATTGTCGTATTCTTGGAGACTTTATTCTGTGGTCCAGTAAACATCTCCGTCTGCCAGCTGGGAGGTGGCGGAGCTTCGGACTTAGCTCAAGGTCAGCTTCTATTGGTATGGGACATTCCCCTTTAAGATCAGAAAAGCTACATGTTTATATCACTGGGAACTTGAGCTCTCCAGAGGGGTCACATGAAAGGGCATCTTCTTCTTGAGGGATAGCTTCAGGCATCTCCTGACTAGTGCCAGTTTGGACTCCTCTGGGAGGTGAGAGTGGTGGCTGCAGGTAGCAGTGCTGGGCATCCAAGTAAGCTTCTGCCTCGGCAGACAGGAGGGAGCTCTGCGGCTAACGCCTTTCTTATGTAGCTCCTGGGTGAGTCTTTCTGACTGAAGCAGAGTTAACCTATCTATCTTTTGTCCTGGGGAGGAGAGGGAATCTAGAGGACTCTTCCTGACTTATGCCTCTGCTCCCCCTGCTTCTTCTCTCGGAGCTTCTTGCCCTCCATCTGTTTTAGGGCAGGTGACTGAGTTGGTCCCTTTGATGGCATTTTGACTATCCGTGTTATTAGGAGCCTTCCAGACCGCACTGGCCATTAACAGCCTGGCCTCCTGCCTCAGGCCCAGGACTGATATGCAACCTCTGTCTCAGTGTCTAAAAATAAACTGGCCACGCTGCACTTCTCTCTTCATACCCAGGCCCTGGTATATGCCCCAGGTCTTCTTGCCACACACTGAACTGTTTATCTCATTTTTCACCTGTGCCCTCCTTCTGTGCCCTTTCGTCTTCCAGCCTGAGCTTGGTGGGGAGTTGGGGCAAATCTCTGTCCTGAGGGCAAGGTAAGAGGTCGCTTCTCCAGGTGTCTTGATTCACTTGGACAAAGGCTCCAAGGGACTGCCTTGCCATTCCCCAGGCAGGAGAGGGCCAGACAGTGATGGCAAGCAAGGTTTTTAGATGGTTAGGCCTTCTGCTATGCTTGCCTGCTTCGTAGCTCTTGCCAGTGGGTATGCGTCTGCCCCCAGTGCCTATCCTGTCTGGCCTGGGACTGAGTTTGCTGCGTCTTTGTCCTCTTGCCCTGTTCCTGAGTTACACTCTGCACCCCACCATGTGTGGCCTCATGTTACCACATCCTGAAGTATGACCTCATTATATTGACTTCCAGGAGTAACTGGGCCCTGGCCTTCTCAGTACCTCTTTGCTGAGTTGGGCCAGGGCCTCCTAGCTCAGCCACCTAAGAAGGACACCAAGGACAGAAGGCCTTTTACTTTCTGACTGCAGTGACAGAGGTATCGTCTAGGTGTATCGTCTTTCTCTAACTGCTAGGCCTTCTGTGGAGCAAGATGAGGACTCTGTGGGTTAGAATGTCTCTTAGCTGGGGACAAAAGGCAGAATATCTCCCTCACTTCCAACTGAGAGTCCCAGTCCTTGGACAAGTGTTGTTACAAGCCATGGCTCAGATTCATGTTCTTTGTCTGTTTCCTGGAATCAAGGTGTATTTGAGGGGCAAGGGTATGTGGGATGAGTGTTAAGAGCCAAGAGATAGGACTTGAGAAGTCCTCTGCCAGTGGAGTTAACTACCTGTCCTCTCTGGTCTGTTGTCCCCAGGGCTTCATTTGTTCCACATCAGCCCCATAGTATCTAGATGGGAGGAACTGGGTATAGTTGGTAAGAGTTTTATTTTTAACTGAGACAGAAGGGGCCCCTGTCCTCAGAATAGCAGGCTTTCTCTCTTTCCCATAGAAGCCTTCATCCTTAGCTCCAATTCTTAGGAGAAAGCTAGTAGCCTCCTAAGGAGCAGGCTTTGCAGGAGCTGGGGAGGGAAGACATGAAAGGAAGAGTCTGCAGGTTGCTGGGCATGCCTCGCTTCTGTGGAGCTCTCTTGCAGTGAGAGAGCAGAGGATGGCCAGGGACAAGTGTGGAAGGAACTCAGAGCATCCTAGGAATGCAGGTAGAGGTGGGGACCACCTCTCGCTGTGCCCTGGAGTGGTATTGGAGAGGCTAGGCAAGTAAGGGGGTATTTCATGCCTTTACTGGCATCTGGGGCACAGCGAGAGAGCAAAATGTACCATGTTCTTTTGTTAAGTTCCTATGGCACACTCGGTATCCTTCTCAGACGGCCCCGCTCACAACCATCATGCTGTCCCGCAGAGCAGGCTGGGATGCTCAGTGGCTTCATCCACTCCCTGCTTGCTTTCCTTTCCTCTGTGCTGTTAGAAAGGAGTGACTGCACTCCTCACTTGGATCTCACACTTGCTCATGTTGTAGACTCAGTCACTTTGGCTCAGACTCTTTGAAAGGAAATAAGGTTGAGTTGAGGTGAAGTAGACAAGAAGCAATAGAGAGAAATGAGGAGGAGCGCGGGGACCAGTCAGCAGTGGGATGGGGGTCCCGCTCAGTACTGAGCTTTGTGGATTAGTTTGTCTACAGCCCAGCTGTGGTCATAAGCTTCCCCATTGGGTTCCTTCTGCCTGCCTGTTATAATGACTTAGGCAGATGCTTCCTAGGTCTGGGTCTAATCAGCCCTTCTGGTTTGACTATTTACTTGTTATTCCCATTCCTTCGCCTCCATCTCTGTATCGTCTTTGTCCCCTCCTGTCGCCCCTTTCCCCCCTTCTAACTATAGTGGCTTTTTCTGTACCTTACAGAGGCTAGTCTTTCATACCCAAGTGAGTCCTGAAGCTGAGGCATCGCTCACTAGCAGAGCGTGCGCTTAGCATGTGTGCAAAGGGCTCTGGGTTCCATCCCTAGAACTCTTTCCTCCTCCTTCTGCCCCACAAAAGGAACTAGAAAAAATGTAACCCTTTCTGTCAAATGGAAGAGACCCTTACCTGTTACTAAACATCTTAAGTGTATTTATTTTTCCATGGGCAAGATGTTTGGTTCCAGGACTAGATTAGGTAGTTAATTCCTTGATTCCTTGGAAACCTACATCTTTGTTTTTTTTTGTTTTTTT
>NW_022196891.1:27497380-27522528 GCF_008632895.1 Mastomys coucha | reverse complement strand
TTTTTATATCTTTTCCTTTTTAAATTTCTAAAGCACTTATTTACTTAGTATATATTCATGCATGTGTGTGCCTGTGGTGTCTTTCCTTCCATTTTCTCTGTTCCTTGGGCTGAGCTAAGGTCACCAGGTTTGGCAGTGGACACCTTTATCCACTGACCCCTCTCACCAGCCATATCCTCTTATCTCAGCATAGTGACTTGATGCTCCCATTAAAATTAGTGGTCACACTCAGATGGGACAGTGCTGCCTGGGCTCTGAGATTTAGCTGGGGGCGTAGGAAAGCCTTCGGCTGTCAGTATGAGGCCCTGCTGTCTCCTGGCAGCTGCTCCAGGGTCATCTTCTGAGTGATTCTTCGTCCATCTACTCAGATCTTCTGATTCAAGCAGGTACCTTGTGTTTCCATTGGTGGGATTCTTATTCTTCACACGAGAATTACAAGAGTTAATGGCCAGCCCTCCCCTCTTGCTGCTCTAAGGGCCCTCACTGTCTTCTCTGTGAAGAAGACCCTCCCTTCACACATGTGAAGTGTGCCAACTTCCCCACAGTTCTTGGCTAGCTCTAGACCCACAGCAGGGACATAGATGCAAACCGGTATTTTCTGTCTGCTGGCCTTAAGCCTGTGTGTCGCAAGACAGACCAGCGGTGAGCGTCACACTGCCGGCTCTGAGGTCAGAGCTTTCAATCTCATGGGGCCACTTATCTCCCATGTCCTGAAGCTTGCATAGGAGATAGAACCCAAGAGACCTGGTTTCCAGTCCTACCATTGTGACCCCGAGCAAGTCCTAAGCCATGTTTGGATTTCCCTCAGTTTCTCTGTAAATCGGAAAGCTCAGACTTGACTTAGCCACACTTGTGCCCTGAATGCCTGCCTCTCCGTCATTGTTACTACAAACCATTGCTGGGAAAGTGACTTGATGCTGGGAAAGAAGTGTAGAGAGGCATCCAGGGAGCCATTCTCAACCAGTGTTGTTGTTGTTGCTGGCCAGGGTTATTTTATCCTCCTCTTGGCTGTAGTATTTTTATTCACTCGCCCAGTATTTGTAAATGTTTGCTTTCCCCCACGATGCCTCCTGTCTTCCCTGCTGACTGGCCATCAGGGGGCCCAGATGTCTGGATTAGCATGGAATGGGAAAGTGATCTTTGTTATCCCTTGGGTTTACACCTCGTCTGCATCTCGGCTGCGAGATGAAAGGAGGTTGGAGGCTTCAAGATGTATTGTGTGTGTGTGTGTGTGTGTGTGTGTGTGTGTGTGTGTATTCTTGTTTTAGCAGTGTGGGATAGATCCTGTATTTCTAAGCAGGGTTTGCCTTGGGGTAATTTTCCATTTTCCCCATCCCCCCAGATCCAGAATAACTGAATTAATTAGGTTTAGTGAGATGGCTCACTGGGTACCCTGCTAAGCCTGACCTAAGTTTGATCATCAGACCTCACATGTGTGCTGTGGCATGTGTGTTCCTTACCCCCCACCTCCATAAGATGTAAGGAAGAAAAAGAAAATTAGCAGTGCCAAGAACTACTTTTGTAGCCTCCCTTGGCTACATCAGAGCCACATGCTGGCTTTGATTCATACCATCCTTCTGTCACTCAGACCTCTGTGGGAAGCTCAGCTGCTCTAGGGGCTCTTAGATTAATAACAAGTTCTTATCGAGCAGGTGTGATGGATGGGACAATGCAGCTGATGCTATGCACGCTCTTGTTAGACCTTGCAGTGGTATTCGGTGCATGGATGGGACAATGCAGCTGATGCTGTGCACGCTCTTGTTAGACCTTGCAGTGGTATTAGGTGCGTGGATGGGACAATGTAGCCGATGCTGTGCACGCTCTTGTTAGACCTTGCAGTGGTATTCGGTGCGTGGATGGGACAATGCAGCCGATGCTGTGCACCCTTGCATCATGCTTGTTAGACCTTGCAGTGGAACACAAAGTAACTCAGTTTTTTACAGAAGAAGAAACATCTTCAGAGCAATTAACTCATTAGCAGTTATTGAACACCAAGTGCTAAGCATTATTTTAGGTTCTGAGGACATACCAGCTTATAAAACAGACAAAGACCAATCTTATCTTCAGGGGGCTTGTATTCCTGTAGGGAAAGATGGAGCACACTAATTAAATGATACAACTTGTCAGATTTTAGTGGGTACAGAGTAGAAAATAAAAAGGGAGGAGGATCTGAAATGCCAGGAGTCACTGTTTCTCTGTCTGTCTCTTCTTGTGTGATGTTCTATTGTTTATGTTCATATTAATTTTTAAAAATTTTATTTTTATGCATATGGACGTTTTGTCTGCCTAGATGACCGTGTACCATGTACATGTGGTGCCCATAAAGAGGGTGTTGGATCCTCAAGGACTGGAGTTACTGGTGGTTTTGAGCCAGGTCCTTTGGAAGAGCAGTGAGTACTCTTAACCGCTGAGCCATCTCTCCAGTCTGCTGTTTTAGTTTTAATTGGCAGGTTAGGAAAAGCTTCCTGGAGGAGGTGACTCCTGGGTGAATCTGAAATGTACTTGGTAGCAGAGGGTATATCAGACAGAAGGAGTGGCCGTGGCTGGAAGCAGTAGATGATGGGCATGCTTAACTCCAACCTTTTCCCTCCCTTTTCTTTTTGAGACAGGGTTTCATTATGTAGCTTGAGCTGCCCTCAAAGTTCCGGTCTTTCTGCTTTGATATCCTGGGCTCTGAGACAGCCAGTATGGACTACCTTGCTGGGCTCTGAGAGTGCCTAAGTAAAGCCTGGTCCTTTTGGGTTCCCAGTTCTGCCTCTGAGGAGTTCTTCCATGGTCCCGTTATAATTCAGAACATAGGTGACCTAGCAACCAATGTTCTGTTTTTAATATTCATGAGTGCTTATTTGTACAAATTGCTATAATAATAAGGGTGGTTTGTGGGCCTTGTCTTTGGAGTTTACAGTTTTATACAGAGTGTATAAAACCAATGAGAAAAAGCATGGCCACTCTAGTCTACCCTCCAATCTAGATCCTCCTCTGCTTCTTAATGAATCAGTGGAAAGGTCAGGGAGCAGGTGCTAGATAGGTGGCAGAGAAAGGACCACAGGTAGCCAGGGAAGGAACAGACACATGGTTGGCTTCCTACGACAGGGTGGGTTCAGGTGGGATCTCTTCATGGTGCAGCCCAGGACACTGCGTGGACACACACCTGATCCAGTCTGTGGAGGGTACGGGCGAATCTCTGGACCGCAGCTGGTCTCTAGGAAGCGGGTGGCACTGCAGGCTGCTCCTCTTTGTTGGACCAAGGAGACAATGTTTCTGGTGAATTGACTGTTCTAAAGAGCTGGGATGGAGTGAGAGCCCCTAGGAGTGCTGGGCTGGAGTTGAAGCAGTGGAGATTTTTCCTCCCTCCTTGGGCCTCAGAGTCCTCCACTAGGCATATAGGTGGAGTGCCCAGCCCTGTCATCTCAGCATGTGAGGCGCAGAGGGCAGGGCTGCGGAAGGAAGGTCGGCCGTCCGTTAATGCAGTTGAGAGAGTGAAGCAATGGGTTGGGCCTGGTTTCTTCCTAAGCATGTGCTGTGACAAAAGGAAGTTGCAACATTTTTCTTTCTTTTTTCTTTTTATAGAGTGAGAAGTAGGAAAAAACCCATCTTCCAGTAAACTTAAAAAAAAAAGTGTAGTCTTAGATGGTTTATTGTCCGTTGTTTGCCTCCACCTCCCCGCACCTCCCCGTCTTTTTCTCACGCAGTCTTTTTAGGACTCTCTTTCCTGCCTACACTTTCGGCCCTTCTCCTCCTCTGAGAGTCCGTCCTTGCAGCAGGCCAGCTGTGTCTCTAGAGAGGAAAGTAGCCGTGACTTGGCCTGAGGATCTTGAGAAGGCTTCTGTCTGTGCTCTCCACGTGCCTGCTCACTCTCGGAAGGTTGTCGGCCCTCCTTGGATGGTGAAGGCTGTTTGAATGGAACACGTGGGCCCTGATGCCACCTGCGTCTGGGCTCATGTGGTATTTCATTAAGGTCGAAGCAGCCATTGTTTCTCAACTCCAGTAACCACCTTCTTGATAGATGTGGACTGTGTTCATAAGCAGTGTGTGTGAGGCAGAGAGATCAAAGCTTGAACAATCACTCATGTCAATGTGGAATTTGGTCATGTTTGATTTTAGCCTCTGGGCTGGAGCTGGGCAGGAGTCCAGTTGTATTTGGAAATGGTAGAGATGATATATTTTCATGATGAAAACTTTGTGAGACTCGGAAAAGTCGAGGACTTAACTGACTTCCTTTATTTCTTTGCTCAGATTAATTTTCTTTGTCTTAGCTTTCTGTACTTCAACACAACCCCAGAATTCCAGTGCAAGCCAGCTTTGAGGTCCCAGCTTTGGTCCTCTAAGGCTCTTCCTTGCTGGTAGGATGTTGGATTGAACCCCTGTTGAATTGTCTTTCTAGGGAGGAAAAGGGTTCCAAAGTCCTCTTGTGGGAGTCTTTGTTTAGGATCTTTGTTTCTTGTACTTCAAGCCCTGGGAACATAAGATTTCTCCTCTCTTGCTGTTTTTTTGTTGGACTTAATCATCCCGTCTTTAGACTGTAGATGAGTAGAAGGAATGGGGTCAGAGTTTTGACCCCTGGAGTCCATAGTTGAGTACATAAGTCCTATTCTGAAGAAACCTCTCTGGCCAATATGAGCACAGTTCTCGTGCCCTCAGATGTAGTTACCTAAATTGAAATGACATAAACCCTATCTCCATCTGCAGTGCCCAGGGTTCGGCTGCTGGCTGCTGGGTTATGCAGCACAAGGAGAGGATATTCTGTTAGCACAGAACATTCTCTGGATGCAGTCATTCTGTATCCAGATTCATCTGTACCTGGAGGGGACTTGGAAGGGCAGCTGGATGCCAATCCTTTACAAGAGGATCTTTTCAAAACATTTAATTGGTTTGTTTCAGATAACATCCCATCATAGAGAGATACTCATTTAGCCTTGTGGCCCCTAACCCAAAGTGACCATCGGATTCATTTGTGGATAACATTTGAAGGTGTAGCTTTCTGGGTGGTTCTCCAGTGTTTTATGGGGTCCTAGACTGAGCTTTGCTCTTCAGGCCTGCACAGACAGTGCTTTATGTGCTGAGCCATCTTGCTAGCTATATTATAGCATTTTCAAGAGATATGTCATCATCATCATCATCATCATCATTCCGTATCATCTCCTTCCCTGACTAGGAGTGTGTATTTTTAGACTATTTTCAAGTCAGAATTGCCCAAGTCTGGCAGCCACCCATCTGTCTAGCCCATTTTTAAATTCTTCAGTGACAGGAGCTCTATTCTTTTTCAACTAGACCTTACGTGTTAAAAAAATAATGTAATAACTCTTGTTTGTTGAGTAAAAATTTTGTTCTTGGTCTTGTAAAAATCCTTTGGCCCTCTTACTCTTACTCAGACCCATGGCAAAGTGCATCAGCCCATGCCTGTGTCTAGCCTCAGCAGATGGGCTTGCACACTGCAGCTACATTTTCAGGGAGCATCAGTAGCCAGGGGTTCTAGGGAGATGCAAGGGCATTCCCAGGATCCGTTTGGCTGTAAGGCCTGGCTGAGAGGAGAGATCTGCATCCCTGGGAGGATCCAGCTGGAATGGCCGTAGGTACTTCTCCCCTCTCCGTGTTCTCTCCTGCTGTTGTCACTCTGCGTGGTTAGCACATGCTCTCAAGGATGCCCACCTTGAGGGACTCAGCCATCAATGTGACTTCTGTTTAGAGATGTTCAGTAGATGCCTCTACTGCCTAAGCACAAAGCCCCCAATCTGGCAGCACAGAGTTGGGTTCTGTCTCTCTTTGCACCTCAGTCTTCCAGGCAGTCCCCCTCCCTACTGCACATGCAGGTCTCCTTTTTCTCCTGACACCTTCCACATGATTATCCCTCTGTATTCTTCTTACTAGGGCTTTGTCCATCTTCTCAGACTCATACAACATCTTACCTGTCCAAATTCTACCATTCCAGGCAAACCCAACTGTAGTGTAATGAGCAGTGGCCATTTGCCATGGTTGCACAGACTCGAATTGCTGTCACCCCCCATCTCCTCTCAGGATGCTCACCTCCACAGGACAAGTGGTGTGCTCCCTGTTTGGTATTCCCACATGCAGGCCCAGTCACCAGAACTCCTCAAGGTGGAGTGATGTGGCAGGAGAGGATCCATATTTTTGCCTCTTTGTTCTTTTGGGAGTTTTGAAGAGGCTCTGAGGAGAGCAGGAGCCTTTTGCCCCACACCAGCATCCTCACCCTCAGCCCCCAGCAGCTCAGCAGCTCCAGTGAGAAAGGTGGTGTTTAGCGGTTGATAATCAGCAAGTGGCTTCAGAGGCCTGGCTGCTTCAGAGGTAAAGCTGGGATTTAAACAATAAAGTGTTTTAAATCAAGTATTTAAGCACCAGCTTCAGCAGCAGCTACTGTTAACATAGCCCAGCTACAGTGACAAAGAAATGTGTAAAGCCAAAGAATTTTCCCTAGCCTTGAGAAGAGTAGAGGGGGAGGGGTATGGATGGGTGCTAGGAGGAGCTGGCAGGGACCTTGATTTTGTCCTCTGGGCTGAGACTGCTTCGGGAGTGGGGAAGAAAGGCTGTCAGCATTCCCCTCAAATCCAGTGTCTCCCAGGGTGGACTAATGTTGTTGAGTGATGTTGTTGTTATTATTATTAGGACTATTATGTGTTTGGGTATTGTGTTTGCGTGTATGGAAGTACATGCTTTGTGCCTGTGGAGGCCAGAAGAGGGTGTTAGATTCCCTGGAATTGGCTTACAGATGGTTTTGAGCCATCAGGTAGGGATGCTGGGGAATCCAACCCAGGACCTCTGGCAGAGTGGCCAGTGCTCTTAACCCCTGGGCCACTTCTCAAGGCCTGCAATTT
Organism: Mastomys coucha; assembly: GCF_008632895.1. Lineage (NCBI taxonomy): Eukaryota > Metazoa > Chordata > Mammalia > Rodentia > Muridae > Mastomys > Mastomys coucha. Next base: position 27,515,698 of record NW_022196891.1, on the reverse strand, counting down.
TATTTTTCAGTAATGTTCCTTCAGTACTGCTTGGTGATAGCCCATGAGTTTTCTTCTGATGCAGCTGAGATGACGGAGGGAGGACTAATGCGGGGCTTCCTTCCTTCCAGGATGCACAGAGCTGGAGGAATTCCCCGGCCTCTTGATGGTGCCCAGACACTAACCACAACCAGCGGCTTTGTCAAAGGTGTTCTCAGAAACACATGTGCCAGGAGTAGTCTGAACTTTCAGAGAACAGCAGCTAGCTTGTGAGAGGTTTCCTGTGTGGTGGGTAGTATTTGGGAGTGCTGTGTGTGTTTGTTTGTGTGTGTGTGTGTTTGTGTGTGTGCACAAACATTTGCATGTAACTGTTTGTGCTCAACCACACAAATCAGGAGATATTTTTCAAGGTCACTTTCATTGTGAGCAAAGTAGAAAGTCCGCACCCCAAGAAGGCAAAGAGGTGGCCAGAGGCTTGCTTTCCGAAAGTTCACGTAGAAGTGCTGTGTTTCCAGCCCAAAGTGGGATCTGTTTAGTAAATAGTTCCCCTGGGGGAGTAAGGAATGCTGTTTTCAAGTTCGAAGGAAAAATTGAGATGTGTAATTTGAATATGAAGGTTTTGAGCAATGGTGGTGACCTGCCTGTGACTGAGTGTGTGTCCCTGTGTGTGTCTGAGTGTGTGTCCCTGTGTGTGTGTGTCCCTGTGCGTGCCTGAGTGTGTCCCTGTGTATGTCTGAGTGTGTGTCCCTGTGTGTGCCTGAGTGTGTCCCTGTGTGTGCCTGGGTGTGTGTCCCTGTGTGTGTCTGAGTGTGTGTCCCTGTGTGTGTACCTGAGTGTGTGTTCCTGTGTGTACCTGAGTGTGTCCCTGTGTGTGCCTGAGTGTGTGTCCCTGTGTGTGTCCCTGTCTGCATGCCATTATTTAATCTTACCTGTTCTTAATAGGACGGTTGGGTGAGAAGTTCCCAGGAAATCTTACTGTCAAGGTCTGTGGTCTTCCTCCTGCTCCATTCAGGTTTCTCTGCCGGAATTAGGGGAGCTGGTGGCTGAGCTCACCTAGATCATGGGATGGTTGTGGTGTTGATGGCTTCCGCCATAGGTCTGTATGTGGAGTGCAGCCACCCAGGTGCTCTGACAAAGTAAGGTGGCCAGTGAGGGTCAAGACAGGAAGACTTCATAAGGGAATAGAACTAGCTGGCTCAGGGCTGGAGAGCTGGCTCAGTGCTTAAGGTCACTTGTTGCTCTTGCAGAGGACCTGGGTTTATTTTCTGGCAGCTTTCAACTGTCTCACACTCCAATTGCAGGGGATCTGACACCTTCTGGCCACCTTGGGTATTGCGCTCATGTGTTGTACTTGCAGATAGAACATGCAGACAAAGCACTCATATGCATAAAATAAAAATAAACTACTGTGATGTGAGTGATATATAAATTCTGTCTGTCTGCCTAGTTTTTAGTAATCCCTGCAGAAGCGCCATCACCACTTGACCCAGATAGCAAAGACACGAGCGTGTGTGTGTGTGTGTGTGTGTGTGTGTGTGCGCGCGCGCGCGCGCATTCACTCACCTGCTCCTTTCTCTCTTGCTGAAGTCATAGAAAAGGAACCCTAAGCAAAGCGGTTCTTTGCTCCAGGTGATGGAAGCTGTAATCTAGGAAGTAGGTAGTGCTATGAAGGAAGGGGCTGCTCCTTTTTCCACGCTCTGAAGCAAATCCTGAAGTGTTCCATAGGTGGGAGACATTCTGCAAGTGTGTGTTGCCACATTAAAGGGCTGGGAAAGGTCTCAGTAACAGAAGGGGTTAGACTTTGTGGTTTGGACATAAAGGTCTTTGTCTCTCTGTCTTTCTGTTTCTCTGTCTTTCTCCCTATCTGTCTCTGCTTCTTTCTCTGTCTCTTTGCTTCTCTCTGTTCCTTTCTCTCTCTGTCTTTGTTTCTGTCTCTCTCTATGTCTCTCTCTCTCTCTGTGTCTTTTTTTGTGTCTTTCTCTTCTGTCATTAGCATCCTGTAGCCTGAGAGGTAACAATAAATACTCCTTTTCTGAGAGAGCAGCCCAGTGACTCAGAGGAAGTCACCTGACCTGAGCTAACACCTGTTGCAGAGGTTTGAAAAAGCTGTGTGTTTGTTGTGTGTGTGCATGTGTACGTATGTGTGCATGTGTGCTGTCGGGAGGGGTTTTGGTGGATGAGGGATCCGGCAGGTGGCTTCTGTTAAAGGTGGCTCTGCCCGAAGCCCATTTGCTTTGTATTTCTGGGGAAGCTTTGTGCTGCCTTGGAAGCAATGAATAGCAGCTACATCTGTCGAGCCTGGGAAGTGCAGTTTGCAGTGTGGGGGTGAATGAGCAGTTGGCAGACACTCCTGCTAGAGGCTCAGGCTGCCCAGAGCTTCTTGGTATTAGGGAAAGGAGGGGTTGGGGGTCCTTAGGCAGCTGCTTGCTAATCCTGGCCATGGGAGGGGTGAGGTTTAGCCTGCTTTTATCTCTGTGCACTCTTCTCTGACTACAATGCCAGGCGGTTATATTGACCATTGCAGGAACTGCTAGGAAGAAGCAGGTGACTTGGAGGTTTTCTCCTTCCTCACTGGCCCAAGGGCTCTGAACAGCCAAAGAGAAAGGCACTCACTTAACTCTTCATATACATAATGAAATTCAGAATTGTGAAATAAATTGAGATAGATTGACTAAGGATTGTGGAGGTTTAAACGTGCTTTTTAATTAAAATAAACATTTTTCTATTTTATGTGCATCATGTATTGCCTGTGTTTTTGTCTGAGTACCACATATACACCTGGTGCTATGGGGGCCAGAAGAGGGTGTCAGATCCCCAGGGGCTGGAGTTACCATCAGTGTGCAGGGAATCTAACCCAGATCCCGTGGAAGAGCAGCCAGTGTTCTTAACCACTGAACTATCTCTCCAGCCCTTTCTTGTATTTTTTCAGAGTCCTGATTGGAATTGTTTTTTGAGCATTGTTGGTATTGGTTGAAGGTGAATGAATGATTCGTAGATGTCAGGCTCCCCAAGAAATTTCTGGAAGGTCTAAGTGGATTCATCACCTGGAACAGACCTAGGCCAAGGGGGTTTCCAGAGGCAGTTGAGGGCTTCATTGTTCTTCCTGGGTAACTTGCAGGCAGTCTGTTATTTCTTCTTTTTTCCTTCTGTTTTGTTTTTGTTTTTGAGACAGAGTTTCTTTTTGTAACAGTTCCGGCTGTCCTGGAGCTCACTCTGTAGAAGATGCTGGCCTTGAACTTACAGATCCACCTGCCTCCCAGGTGCTGGGATTAAAAAGGCATAGTGTGGTTGTTTCTAAGGAAATCTATTCTGAGGCACAAGTAGGAGTCAGCCGTGTCCTGGGGTTGTATGCTGGCCCTGCTGGGAGGCCTCAGGGTGATTTGGGCGTATCTAGGTTTCCTATCTCTGTTGTACTGGTTTAATTGTTTCTAGCCTGCTTTTTCCCATTTGAGTTTTTACAGAGGAGCTAGTATGTCATCAGCAAGAACTAAGTGGGGTGTCCTTCATTTTTCAGCTCTTTAGCATGTTCTCTGGTCTCATATGTAACTAGAGGCCCAGCTACTGAAATGGGGGAGGGGCAAGCCCTGTGGAGAAAGGCCCCATGCTGGTCCTAACTACTTGCCCGGTGACAAGGGAGGCCAGCTTTGATATGAGAAGCAGCAGAATTAGACACTACTGTCAACTGGGGTTGTGCCTGCAGACTCCTAACCTCCAGGGCATCTGGAAAGACCAGCAGCTGCGACTCCCAAGGCTGTTCTCTGGTAGGAAAGGAACCTCCTCACTGAGGTAGAGGTGAGCTGAGGGGTAGAGAAGGCATGAACACATGAGAGGAGTGTGATGACTCCCCCATCAGCTGGGCATCATCACTGCTAATGGGAGACCTTTAGATATTTTCCAGATGAATCCATCATGATGGAAACTCACCCCCTTGTGGAGCTTATGTGTTTAGAAATCTTCACTTTTTCCAGGTTGTAGCAGGCAGTATCAGCTCTTTAGCCAAGCTCCTGAAGGCTAGGAAGCAGGGCAGTGGCAGAGCCTAATGCTGTAGTGGCTGACTGTCCGTCTTCTGGCTAGTGCCTCTAACTGTCTTAGGGTTGGAGTCAGAATGCAGTGTGCTTGTATTAGGGAAGAGCTGACAGTGTAGCTCTGTTGGCCCTTTAGGCCTAGCCTTGTGTCAGAGCTCTGCTTGCATGGTGGCCCATCTAGATCTAGATGATATCCTGCTATTTTGTGTGATGAGGATCTCGGGGTTTTCCTTGGGACTTCCTCCTGGCTCTTCAGGCTCCTCTTTTGGGGTCTTGACCTCTGTACGAGTTACTTTGTTGCCATTATAAAACACCATGACCAAACAAAGGCAATTTAATTTAGTTTGTTTTGGCTTACATTTTCAGAGGGGTGAGAGCCCATCATGGCAGCCAGAGGCATGGTAGCCAGCAGCGGTATGTCAACAGGAGTAGGAACTGAGAGAGTGTGTCTTGAAATGCAGGGGAGAAATTGGAAATGGGGCTTTTAAACCCTCAAAGATCCCTAGTTACTATTTTCTTCTCCAGCTAGGCTGTCATCTCTCCAAACAGTGCCATCATCTGGGAACTGTGTTTTGAAATGCCTGAGTCTATATGGGACATTTCTCATTTAAACCACCATAGCCTCGGAGTAGTTGTTTTGCTTTGTGAGACATTTTTATTTGAGATGTATATTCCTTCCTTTAAGAGTCCAGAAGCTCCGGAGGGTTCGGGGTCTCTGGAAACCACTAAGGCGAGGATGAGAGCGAGCTTGGCTGTTGTAGGCATTGATAGCCAGGAGGGGTTCACTGGTGTCCTGGGCTTTTCCCTGTGGGTCTCCTCACACCAAGCATGTCTTAGATCACATGAGGAAGAAAAACGGTAAAAGTAACTTGTCTGTAGTTTCTCAGTAAGCTAATTGTAGCGCTTAAGTCAGCAGCTAGCTCTGCTTTCTAGCATATTCTTTGGTCTCTCAGCAAAGTCTATCACATGCTGTCTGTGGGGCCAGATTTAGATGATTCGTGCCAGGGGTGGGGACAGAGAAGGTAATCTTAAAATTATTGAAACTGGACTTTTGAAAAGTATGAGTGATTTTTTTTTTTTTATCCAGAAAATTTATTTCTTTAATTCTCTTTGGCTTCCATAATATTCTTTGTGCCAGAAACCACACACACACACACACACACACACACACACACACACACACAGACACTCGTGCTCACTCGTGGAGTGAGGAAGCTGGGGCTAAAGGGAGGGGGCTTCTCCTTGTTGATTCAGATGTTATGCTCACCTACAGAGTGGAGCATCCGTGGTCCAAGGCTGTTTGGACTTGAGGCTGTCTCTCGAGAGCCCTTGGTGTAGCGGCAGGCTTCTGCTTTTGGCCTGTGTAGAAGTGCTGGAGATGAACGAAGCTCTGATTGACATCTGTGTATTTGGTTTCTATCTAGAAAAGTGGTTTCTAGAGATGTTATAAATATTGGACTGTCAAAGCTGGACAGACGTGCTCTGACCCCTGCACTTCGTGCTGATCTCTTCAGCCAAGGCTGGAATGGATGGGACTTGTTTCTGACCATCACATCATGATGCAGCTGGTCCCATAGGAGCAGGAATTGATGACATCCAAGGTGTGAGCACCAACCTTACATTTGTTCTGTGCTGGCTAGAGTTGCATGTAACCGGGTCAGCCTGGCCTTTCGCAGCTCTTGCTTTGAGTGACCCTTTTGTGGGCTGAAACGAGCACCCTGTATACTTTTGTCCCGTGACTTCCAGCCGCCTCTTCGTCCTGTGTGGCCCTGGAGCCTGGCTATTCTTTCTCTTTTTGTCTTACCGTGATGTGCGAGTTAATATAGTCTGCTCCGACACCTAATTCTCCCATTAGCCATTTACCATACTGTTCTGTCACTCTTTCCACGCTGAGCTGGCCGTCTGAACAGTATTTGCAGGGACACTTCAAAGTGGGTTAGACACCAGTGCATCTCACCCTGTACTTTCAGCTTGCATTTGCACTAGAATCTAGTATTTGCTAGTGCGTGCCGCTCTTTTTTTTTTGGTGGTAAAATTAAATAGCAATGAGATACAAAAATCTTAATTTGATGAAACTCGACAGGGGTTCCATATACAACCCCAGTCTCTATAGCAAAAAGCTTATTACTCTAGTAAATTCCTCCATGCCCCCTCTCAATCGTACCAATATGTACCTCTCTACAAGATGGACACATGCACACAAACACACACGTACCCACACCATGCCACTCGTGTATGTGTGTGTCTGTGCGTATGTGTGCACGAGCTGTGGTGTGAGGTTTATCCGCATGTGTGGGCGGTCTGTTCCTCCCTGTGCTGAGTCCTGGTCCATTGTGTGGGCACGATCATTTGCTTCTTTTCTCCTATGGATGGGTGTTTGTGTTGGTTCCAGTTTTGAAAACGGAGGACTAAAGCGCCAAGTGCTTCCTGCACAGGTCTTTTTCTGTGAGCCTGGTGTTTTCATTTCTCCCAGGGACGTAACTGGCATGTGGTTGCTTGGCTGCTGGAGGCTGCTGCTGCTGCCCTGTCTTCTGACAGTCCGAGATTAGGGCGAGCCCACTCTCCTCAAGACAGTGGGCTCTCCTTGGAGCCTGCCCAACCTTTTCAGGAAGAGGGGAGTGGCAGTCTTATAAGACTTTATCATTGTTGACCTGCTTGCTGCCACTGAGAAAAGGAGAATGTCTTCTGCTCTGAGCTCTTGACTCCCTCTCGAGGGCTGTCTCTTCAGGCCTGTTGCTCTAGTGTTTTGGACTATTTCTCTTGTGCTGTGGTCCTCGGATCTGCCGCAGTCTGGTTATTCTCTTCTGAGAAGGAGCACAGTGTTCACAGTGTGACCTAGAACTGGGCAGCGGCACTCTGCATGTGGTTCTGGTGTGTGCCGTGCAGAACGTGGGTAGCGCTGGGCCATCCGTGCCAGATGAGTTACTGTTCATCACAGTGCTGCCCGTCCGACTGACGCTGGTAAGGTACCCAGCGAGATGTCACGTGGAACTTCGATGCCGAAAACAGGAGCTGCACATATTCTGTTCACTGTTGTCTCATTTAATCCTCCTCACTTCTAGCTGATGAAAAAGCTACTGCTGAAATTAGCTTTATCAGGACCCTGGTTTATATCAGCCTTTCTTAGCTGTGACATTATTGACTGGATGCATTCTTGTGGGGGTTAGGGAGAGTGGGGGTAGGGTAGAAGTTGATGTTGTCCTGTGCTTTGTAGGAAGGAGCAACGGTATGGCCTTACTGAATAGACACAGTTGCAGTGTGCCCCCCAAATAAGTGATAATGAACATTTTTGCCAAGGGTGCCTTGGGGACAAGCATCAGTCTAGTTTGGTGGTGCCACACTCACTAAAGATGGAACTACACAGAGAAGACTGGCACAGCCCCTGCATAGGACATGCACATCCATGAAGCAATCCATATTCTAAAGTTTTGTTTCTCCTTCAGTTTCCAGAGGACAGGTCTCTGTTAGGTTTGTGGAGCAACGTTCCCCTTGGAGATTATCATGGAGAGCTGGAACTGGAGTCATTTGTTCTTGCCGATCGATCAGGAAGGAGAATAAAGTGATCTTGATGGGGGAGGGTCAACCTAGTTTGAAAACAGGTCCAAGCTGTTGCTTTTCCTAAAGTGAATCACTATGGGTCTCTAGTGTGCATACTTCCAAGTTACGTGTTTTGTGTAGTCTTCACTTTCCAATGTTCATGAGTTTCACCAACTACAGATGAAATAACCAGCCCTGGGCAGCACAGCTCAGGTTTCAGCTGCCATGGCGTATTAGCATTGAGTAATTGTGTGGAGTACAAACGTCGGTGTGAGCTCCGGTCACTGTATGTGGTCGTATTGGGGGCTGTGACAGATCTTTTTACAGTCAGTTACTGGTCGCAGGCCATCTGAGAAGGTTTGTGCTTCTGTTTCTTCCTTGTCTCCAACTGAGAAACCCATGGCATATTTTGATACATATTTGATACATATTTAGATACTATCACTGTCTGCATTAAGTGGCTGAGGGTAGTGTAGATTGAGAAAATGAAGTCATTGGTTAAGGCCAGGCAAGGTTGAAGTTGGTATTTGAATTAACTTCAGAACTACACCTTTAGTCACAATTCTTTACACCCTTCATTTTTCTTAGAAGTAGCTTAATAACAGAAACCAACAACAAGTAAGTTTACTGGAAGAGATCTAAGCACAGTTTTATTAACACCTCCCTGAGGTAGCTACATTCTGTGTGGAAGGGAACTGGAGGCCTGACAGTAGGACCTCCTTCAGGCCACTGCCAGATGGTGGCAGACTGGCTGGGTCCACACTAGGTACACAGAGCCTTCACTCCCTGGTGTCTGGAGCTGACTCCTGTGACGGGCTTCCTCCCCCCTCTGCTGGAGTGATCCTGGAAATTCTAACAGGACTTTGGGAGGAGATTTTTGTCTCATGTTTTCTCCTACTACGTCTGAAAGCAAAAACAGAACCAAAAACCCTGTTGCCTAGAATTCTATTTGCTCTTTCAGCACTTGCAGGTTGATAAGCTTGTTTTTGATGATCTCTTCAGTCAGCTCAGTGGTAAAATGTTAGAAAAGGGGGCTGGTGAGATGGCTCAGCGGGTGACAGCATGGATTGCTCTTCCGAAGGTCCTGAGTTCAAATCCCATCAACCACATGGTGGCTCACAACCACCCATAATGAGATCTGACCCCCTCCTCTGGTGTGTCTGAAGACAGCTACAGTGTACTTATAATAAATAGAAAATAAATAAATCTTTAAAAAGAAAAGTTAGAAAAAGCCAAGGATGGCATTCCTTGTTTTTATCCTGGGGTGGATCCTCTGAGTCAGCCAGCAGATTTTTATGGACTACCTCTCAAGTGCCATGGATTGGGGACTTACGACTTGGAATCAAAGAACGGACAAGCCATTGACTTAGTCAATGGTGGGAGAAGACACCTGTTGTGAGTAACACCAGTGTTTTTAGCTTTGCTTTGTTGTGACCAAACACCTTAGCAAAAACCATCTGAGGAAGGGTTTATAACCGCTCACGGTTCAGAGAGTGCAGTCCATAGTCACTTGGCCCCATGTGCTTGGAGGAACATGGTAAAAGAGAGCTGTTTGTGGAGACTTGCAAGATGGGGAGCTGGTGAGAGACTCCACCCAAGGACTTACCTTTAGTGACCTGCCTTCTCCAGTCAGGTCTCAACCTCCTAAAATAGCACTACCGACGGGGGCCTAAGCTTAACTGAATAACTCTTTGAGAAAAGCAATGCGCATCACTGGCCGTGGTTTCTTGGGGAGCCCAGGCTGGATGGTGAAGATCTAGCTGATGATCTGCCCCAGAGCTTTACTCGAGATGGCACATGTAAAACAGTCCATCAGTTCTTTCCCTTTAGACAAGCAGTGAGACTCCGCACCCTCATAGTGGTGCACTGTTAGCACCTTTGATTGTGGCTGGCTTTCTTTCCCATGTTCAGCGGGTTCTAGTCTGCCATCCAGCCTTCATGCTAGAACAGATGGTTAGAGCAGCAGTGGACATCCCCCACCCCCACTTCTTTGCTTCTGTCCCCAGCATGGGGCACTTCCTCCCTGATCCTTTTTGACTTTGGCTGCAGCGTCTAGTTCATGTGCAGAGGCCGACACCTCCTCTGCCCTGCCTGACTTGTTAGCAGCTTTTATGTCTTGGGACCCATCTTTCAGAACCTCGCTTTCCCTGTGATTAGAAATACAGGTGGTACTAGAGCTCACATTTATAATGCTACTCTGGTAGGGGAAGTAATTCCTAAAAGTTTAAAGGAAAATCAAAATGGCAGATGTTTTAATTGTGAAAAGCAAAGTCATTTGAAAAGGCCAGGTGTTTCTGGAAATAATATAATTTAATTTATTATATTATCCAAATATAATAAATTCAAAAAGAAGGGCTCAGACTTTTAGAGTATGCAGAAGGTGTGGTATAGCCCAGCACTGGACTAAGGAATGCAAGTCAACAAGAGATAGTCAGGGTAAACCTTTGCCATTGGGAAATGCCCTAGGGGGCTCCCAAAGGCCCCAATACAAATTCCATTCAGCCATTCCCTGTCAGCATTGGGGAAACTCATCCATAGAACAATTAAAAGATTTAGTGCCTGTTTTTGAATACAGCACCGCTCTGGATATAATCAAGATCAGAAGAGTTTCAGTAGATAAAAAATTCAGGAGAGACCAGAAAACAAATATTTTGACAAGCTGCTATAAATGATCAGAGACCAAAGCTAAAAATACAAGTAAATGGCATTGAAACCGAAGGCTAAGTAGACACAGGAGCAGATGTAACAATAATTTCAAACCTTGGCATCCAGATTGGCCTCTTCAGAAGGTAAGCTTCTAGGGATTGGAACTTTATCTCAGGTGAAACAAAGTGCAAGCTGGGTCTAGTGTATAGAGCCAGAGGGACATGTAGGAAAATTAAAGCCACATGTGGCTAATACAGCCATGGCTTTATGGGACAGGATTTGTTGCAGCAGTGGGAGACACAGATTAACATTCCTTCAACCTCAGAAACAAACCATAAAATAAAGAATGTTTCTGAGAAAAATATTAAAAGGCATTATCAGGTCCAGGTTGTCCATAAGCAGGACACAAGAGCTGTGGAGAGACATCGAACAGTCGAAAAAAACTGAATTAAATCAGCCTGTGTATTTTAAAGATGCGTGGACCTCAAATGGAAACTGGGATATGTGTTGCATTAGGGAAGAGGTTTTTGTCTTTGTTTCCACAAGAGAAGAAAAGCTGTGGATACCATCAAAATTGATAAGTTTAGACTCAAACAGAAGAGACCTCCTAAATAAGGAAAGTCAATAGTTCATCAAACAGCTTGGTCATTCAGTCCAAACTAACTTATAAAGACTAACAAATGCCTTTCATTTGATCAGGCATGAAAAAATAAAAATAAAAAATAATAATACTGGGCTGGCGAGATGGCTCAGTGGGTAAGAGCACACTGACTCCTCTTCCGAAGGTCCTGAGTTTGGATCCTAGCAACCCCATGGTGGCTCACAACCACCTGTAATGCCATCTGATGCCCTCTTCTGGTGCGTCTGAAGACAGCTACAGTGTATTATGCAATTCCCAGCAGCCACATGATGTGCAGCTACAGTGTACTCATGCACATAAAATAAATAAATAAATCTTTTAAAAAATAATAATATTTTCAAATGATAATATTTCCTTACTGATGTGTGCCCTAACTCCATGTTAGAATGTCAGACTGTAGGTTGCCATGTGGCCCACACCATCTTGGATCTCAGCTTTTGAGTTTTCTTCTTAAATAAAAAGAATATTTTTGTTGTTTAGTATTTAAAGCCACAGGTAAGACATTTAGGGTGTTTTAAGTAGTTCAAAGGGTTAACTACAGTTCAAACTTGTTTTCTAAATTTCTGTTAGGTGATTTGGAGCTAACAAAATATTTGAGCAGGGCAGTGGTAGCTCATGCCTTTAACCCAGCAGAAACAGGCAGAACACTAGAAGTTGTTTTCTAAATTCCAGAGTTCCAATGAACAAGGTAGTGTGTGCCTTTAATCCCACCACCCTGGGACAAAACTCAGGTCCAGCTCCTAATTAGTATGTTTGCACACTAGAGAAATCACATACCATGTTTAAGGAATACATATCCAAGTGGTAGTGGTTCACACCTTTAATCCCAGCACTTGGGAGGCAGAGGCAGGCACATAAGAATTACAGTGATTTAAATTTAAAAGCCACTTGCAAAAGGCAGGCTGAAATTTAAAGTGAATGTCCTTTGTGATCTAAAAATAAATACACTAAAACCTTGAAAAAAATATATGTAAAGAGAAAGGAGAATATAGGTATATTTATCCACTATGGTATATTTAGTTTCAAAATAATTTTTTAAAATTACAATTGAAAGGATACTTTTCTGTTGCAAAAAACCATTTTGCCCTAGGAAAGATATTCTGCCAAAGACTGCCAAAAAAAGAATCCCAAAGAGTTAGAGTTGGGGCAGGGTTTTGTTTTTATCTTTCCAGTGAATAAAAGATACATTTTACATCTGGCATTCAACTTGGTTGGAAGAAAAATCCAACTTGCTCGGAGAAGAAGAAAAGCACTAATGTTGGAGAAGGCAGTAGACATCTGAGAACACTGCAGAGGACAGGAGACACCTGACAGAGGGCCACAGAGGAGACGTTAGCCTGGGATCCGCTCCAGTCCTCTGTTCTTCAAGTTGGGCTGTATGCCGGGAGAGACTCCAGAAACTCAGGAGTCGAACAGTAACGAAGGAGAGAGCGAAACCTGAGCGCATCACAGCCATCTCAAAAGACAATCTTAATTCTCTACACAGACTCTTCTTGCATGAAAAAAGAATGGGAACCTGCATTTCAGGTCCCTTGAGAGCAAGGGTAGGAGTCGGGGGGGATAGAAATGTCACTTGAAAATGTCAGCACAGTACTCATTGCAATTGTGACCACCAGAGTAAAACCCCTCCCTACTTTCAATTGCAATCTTATATTTATTTTCCCAAGAGGAAAAATAGCTCTAAAACAAGAAAAACTAGCTATGGTAGTACAAAAGCCTGAGAGACAAAAGACAGGAGATGCAAAAGAACAAGAAGTGCTTAATTGTGACGCTGTGGTACCTAGTAAAATTGAGGCTTGAGATACACACAGCCCATTGACAGTGGGTAAGAAGCCTGGCTCTCTGCTGTGGAGCCCGCTCACTGGCATGAAGCCTGCCCAGCTCCCTGGTGTGGAGCTGGGCATGGAATGCAAGTGCCTAAATGTCTAGTTTATGTGTGGACTTGTAAAGATCTAACTGTACCTTGGTAAATAGAAAGCGGAAATAAGACCAGCCGAAAGACACTGGATTATACAAAACAACTGCTGAGTTAGATCCACCTGAGTACTTTAAAGATGTCTTAACATCAAAGTGGAACTCAGGGAGTGTGTTAATTGGGGGAAGAGGTTTTGCCTATGAAAGACTATTGATTCTATCAATATTGATAAAGATCCAATCGGAGTAATGGAAACTCCCGCATAAAAGGCATGACTCAAGGAGGGAAGAGACACAGAAAGACAGCAGACAACACAGAAAGCAGGTCCTCTGCGTGGGGACAGCTCCAACACACCAGCTGAAGGACAGTCGTTCATCAGAGTGGCAGATGGCAAACCTTGATCTGCGATGAGCATTCGCTGACGACAGATGATCAGGACTGTAGTGAGGGAGATCGTCCCATCAACAGATCCTCACGGGCCTTCAGATTGTTTGTGGGATTGGTAATTGTTTCCATTGTAAAGAGTTAAACTGTGTACTAGTGTTAGCCTAGACAAAAAAGGGGAAATATTGCAGGATAGTTGATCAGACTATGAACCCTGAGATTGTATTATTTACTGAAAAAACCTGTTTCTAGTTGTGGTGTGGCTCACCCTTCTCACACACCTTTAATCCCTCTGGCTGGAATACACCCACCCACACACACACCCTTAGTTCACACCATGAAGGTGAAGTTGGTTTGTAGAAGGAAGCACTCATATTTGAAAGTGATGTCTAATTGAGTGCCAGACAAAGTGACAAATCAGAGAAAGATATGACAGAATAAGATATTTCCAATTCTCCTGAGAAGAGAGAGGACAGGTATTCTACTTAAGAGACCAGTGCAGAGAGAAGAGAGAGGGCAGCTTTACTGGGACAGAATGCAGAGAGGGAACAATGTAGACACAGGTAAAGATAGGTAATGAGAAGGAGCCAGTAGATTAGAACATGTTGCCAAAGTTTATATGAGGTCATGCAGAGCAGTTCAGAAGGGACTGAGAGAAGCCATTTTGAGCCAAAACAGCTGAGTTGAACCAGCCAGTTAGAGTATAGAAAGAGCTAGAGAGGGTGAGCTTACTCAGAGGCTGAAAACATTCTAGGCCTAGATTAGATTGTACAGAGGCTAGAAGCTCTCAGTTAGCAGACAGAGTCAGAAGCCTGGAGATGACAGTTGCATCAGGCAAGTAAAAGTGACCCTTGTGGCAGGGCCTCCTGCCTCCTCCCTCCTGGGTTATTGTGTTAGAATTCATCTGTTGAGGCTCGGCTGTATCTTTTCAGGCAGATTCCCTTTGAGGTTTCTTCCCATTGCAGCTTTCTCTCAACATCCAAATATTGGTCCAAATATTGGCCTAAACTGCAGGTCTCCCCATTCCCTCTCCCCCTCTGAATTTGAACAAGGTTGCTTTCTCTCATGTCATGTCCTTGTTATTGCTTTTACTAGGGAGTATCTATGTTTAAGCTTCACATCTTCCCTGGGCCGTCAGCGAAGAGTGGCAGCACCTTTGCTTATGTCTTCAGCTGGGTGAGGGATGGTGTCTGAGTAAGGTGAGACAAGACATTACCAAGTGCCCCATTAGAACAGAAGTTAAGGTCTCTGCCATGTGTATTCTTATGTTCGGGGACTTGAGCTCTGTCCTGCATCTGGGCCATGTCTCCCTCTCAGCCGTTCTCCCGTGTGCTTTACAGACAACTTCTACCTGCTGGTTCTCTTTTCTTTTCTTTTGACCCAGCATTAGAGCTGTTGCCATTGAGTGCTCACAAATCCCCAAGTGTTGACTCTCAGTTTGTAGGGGCTACTTTATCTTATCCCCTCCTCCCCTCTCCTACTCTCTCTTCCCTTCCCCTTCAGACCTGTTTAGGTTTGGGTGCCATGAACTTTATTCGGCTAAAATGGAGTCCAGAAGATGCTGCTGTGTTTCACCATTGGAATCAAAACCTGACCGTTGTTGCGGCAGGGCGAATTGACTGAGCTCTTGACCTCCTTCTGTAATTAAAAAGATCTCTGCTGGTTCTTACAAGTCTCGCCTACTAAATACTGAAAAAAGTGGTCATTTTTCTTCCTGTCCCTTGAACTTTAGCCCAAGGTCAGCTTAAAGAGTTTGGCGTGTCTCCTTTCCAGCAGGCTTTGCCTTGATTTCTGGGAACGATGCCTTGTGACTTACTGGAAGCTCTGGCTGATGCAGTCTGTCCATTTAATCAGTTAATTGGTGTCCATTGCCACTCACTCCTCTACATCAAGTTTTGTACTGGACCTCAGAAATGGAGCAGCTCTGTGTGTGTGTGTGTGTGTGTGTGTGTGTGTGTGTGTGTGTGTGTGAGAGAGAGATAATGAGGAACTGCAAAGGCCTAGGAACACTGCAGGGACAGTGTCTTAAGGTTTCTATTGCTGTGATAAAATGTCCTGACCAAAACCAAAGTTGGGGAGGGAAGGGTTTATTTTTTATGCTTTCACATCACTGTTCATCATCAAAGGAAGCTAGGGCAGGAACTCATATGGACAGGAACCTGGAGGCAGGAGCTGATGCAGAGGCCATGGAGGGTTGCTGCTTACTGGCTTGCTCCCCATGGCTTGTTCAGTTTTGCTTTCTACAGAACCCAGCCTAGGAACAGCCCCACCCACAGTGGACTGGACCCTCCCTCACTAATCACCTGTTAAGAAAATGCCCTTCAGGCCTGCCTACAGCACAGTCTTATGGAGGCATTTTCTCATTGGGTTCCCTCCTGTCAGCCGACTCTAGCCAGAGTCAAGTTGAAGTAAGATTAACAAGCAAGTGGAAGATGACCAGGATGGGTGAGGGGCATTGGGAGGAAATATTTGATGCTCAGGCTCCTTAAAACTCATGGAAAAACCAAACCACTGTCATCAAACGTATACCAAAGAACTTGAATGTTGGAGTGTGACTGACTCTTAGATTTATCATTTACTTCCTGGTTGGCTTTGGGCAAGTGGCTTCATTGGGCCTCAGTTGCCATCTTTGTAAGTGGAGCCAGCAATAGATTGAATCCTCTGGGGCTGGAGAGATGGCTCAGTGGTTAAGAGCACCAACTGCTCTTCCGAAGAAGGTCCTGAGTTCAAATCTTAGCAACCACATGGTGGCTCACAACCATCTGTCATGAGATCTGATGCCCTCTTCTGGAGTGTCTGAGGACAGCTACAGTATACTCGTGTTTAATAATAAATAAAATCTTTAAAAAAAAGATTGAATCCTCTGGGGCTCTTAGATCTAAATATAGCAATATTTATTGTCTTGTCTGAGGTGTAACCGGCACAGGATAGTTTGAGTATAAATGAAAATTGTCTCTAGGTCATATCATCTATCGGAACAGAAAGAACATCTGTTCCTAGGCTTTCATCTCCTAACTAGACTAGGGTACTATTCTTCTGTAATAAATAATATGATCAAAAGCAACTTAAAGAGCTTATTTTGGCTTATGATTCCAGAGGGCTAGAGTCCATAATGGTAGGAAGGCATGCTGTGCCTGCAGGGGTAGGAACCTGGCTGATCACATTTCTGTGGGCACAGAGGAGGCAGGAGAAGGAAATGGGGGAGACTGAAGGCCCTCAGAGCCCACCTTAAGTGATAAACTTCCTCTAGCAAGGCTGCACATTCTGAAGGTTCCTTCCAAACTCTGATTTCGTTTTTTAGAAGCAGCACCAGCTGGGGACCAAGTATTCAAATACTCTGAGCCTCTGGGGGAATCTGTACTTTTTTGTAGGGCTTATTAATTCTTTGTTGTGGTTGTTGTTGAGATTTTATTTTTATTTTATGTAAATGAATATTTTTCTGAATCTATGTCTGTGCACAATGTATATGCAATACCTATAAAGGCCAGAAGAAGATGCTGAATTCCCAGATATCTGTGAGCCATCATGTAGGTACTGGGAACTGAACCCAGGTCCTCTAGCCTTAAGGCTAGTGCACTTAAACACCGATCCATCTCTCCAGCCGGCACTGTCAACTAAAAATATTCCTCTAAGCAGAACTTAGGCATCCGCGAGGTCATAATACTTTGTCTTCTCCCTCCCTCTCCCTCTCCCTCTCCTTCCCCCTCTCCGTCTCCCTTTCCCTCCTCCTCTCCTCCCTCTCCCCTCCCTCTCCCTCTCCCTCCCCCTCCCTCTACCCTCCCCCAATCCCTCTCCCTCTCCCCTCCCCCAACCGCTCTCCCTCTCCCTCTCCCTCCCTTTCCCTCTCCCTCTCCTCCCTCTCCCTCTCCCTTCCCCTCTTCCTCTCTCTCTTTCTCTCTCTCTCTCTCATTTACACCTTGTGGTGTGATATAGAGAAGAGATATAGAAAAGAAAACTGTTGCTTGTAATACTCCCCGTTTATAACAATCCTAAATTACCGTCGAGTGTGTTTGCATCTTGTCTTGAGGACTGTGCTTTCTTGGAAAGTTACTCATGAAGTGTGAATGCAGTTTCATGTAAGATGAGGACATTGAACACAGCCAGGGCATCACCTGGATCCTGGTGTGCTCTCCCAGTGATAACACCCTGTTCTCATGGTGACGGCCCACTGATAGTATTTCACCTCTTCACCAGCTCCTTACTTGTAGACATCTGGGTGCTAGTAGGCTTTCTGCCATCGAGGTGCTGAAAGAAAGGCCTTGGTAGGACCACTGTTGGATCTGAGGTAGGTATGTCCAGCTTTCTCCCAATAAGAATTCTTGCAGTCCTGAGTGTGAACTTGTTTTCCAAATCTCTTGAAGTCTAGGAGTTTGTTCAAATGTGAAAGTTTTGCCAGCCCTGGGCAGTTATTGGCCCTTTTCATAGGTCCTCTCTGTGAGAGTTGGAGCAGCTGTTTTAACTTGGCCATCACTGTTTCTGTTTCTCTGAACCACCTCCAGTCATTTTTGTGTTGGGTCAGTGACCTGTGCTAGGATTCAGTTAGCATTCATCCATCCTGTGTTGCAACTCTGAAAAGTTTGTCATTTACAGTGTGACCTTTGGTTGAGCCTCAGTCCTTTGCAACTGCCTTTCTGGTGGTTTTAGAGCTTGCAGGGCACGGCAGGGAGAGTCACCCTCAGTGGAGGTCACTTCTGGGCAGTGTGACGAGGGTGTTTATGGCTTTTGGTATTAGGATTCTTCATTGCCAGTGTTACTTTGGGTAGAGATTTAGCCTGTATCATAGTTATAAAATTCAGTAACAAGGAGAGAATTGGTTTTTACCCCCGGGGGGAATGTATGAAGAACAAGTACTAGCACATAGGGCTGCTGCAGTCCTTCCGTGTGCATCATCTGTCTGTCTGCCTTCTGAGGCGTGGAGGATCTGTGACTGCTGTTATGTTGAGATCCATTTCTAGGGAGGCTCATCTGCCATCCTCATTGAGCTTTGCTCTAGCAGAGGCAGGGGCATGCTCCGTTATCTCTTTATGAGTAATTAAGTGGACACGCATCCGCTGTTGTCTCTGTGCTCTGGAGCAGGGATGGATGAGCACAGAGAGAAGTGTGGTCTGTTTTTCTAGCCTGTAGGCATCTGTCAGTGGTTTTAGGAGTTGAGACTCCCTCACTACCATGGCTGCTTCTGTAGCAGCATCGTA
>NW_022196891.1:27484015-27496950 GCF_008632895.1 Mastomys coucha | reverse complement strand
GTGAGTGTATGTGTGTGTGTGTATGTGTGTGTGTATGTGTGTGTGTATGTGTGTGTGTGTGAGTGTGTATGTGTGTGTGTGTGTGTGTGTGTGTGTCTTTACAGTATGATTAATTCCCATGGTTGGGATCTGATGCTGTATTTTTTAATGCTCTCCATTTTACCCTGGTGCTGAACATTCTAGATTTTCCAGAGTGAAGGCATTCTCTGTTTCTTACCTGGGTCCCTCTCTGGCCTCGAGTCTACAGGTGTGGACTCTTAAGGATCTGTCGGAAATAGCAAATGATGTCAGGACTGTCTGTCTTGGTGTCAAAGCTCTGTGCCTTCTCCAGGCCTTTCTTGTTTTACAGTTATCCAGTTAGAATCAAGTTAGCTTCTCTGTGTTGTGTGTGGAAGCTCCATCCCTCCAGGCTTCCTGCTGGAAGGAGAGGCCTAGACATATTGAGGAGGTGTGGCATTTCACTTCCTCCTGGAAAGAGCTGCGTGTGGTGCTAGGACAGGAATGGATGGAGTTGGAGTGGGTGAGGCAGTGGTTGGGCAAGTCCAGTCTACTCCTTCCTGGGGTGGGTGGGTGGGGGTGATGGCTGGGACCTCAAGCCTGCACCCCTGGAAGAGTGAGCTGGTTCTGTGCTGGAGGCTGAGCGCTTAGGAGATAGCCTGCAGAGGTGGGTGTCTAGTTGTCTGGGAGGAAGTGCTACTACAGGGGAGCTTCACATTCCAGTCCTGCCACAGCTGCTTGGAGAATCCTATGGAGGGATTTTCATCCATAAATGGATGACCTCATTTATAAAATAGGTTGTTCCCTTCCAGATGGGTTGAGCCAGGTGAGATGACACATTGGAAGTACTTAGACATTTTATTTAGAGAACCCCAACCCCAAGCTATGCCTGCTACTTGAATGCTCACTAAAAAAGTTGCTGAAACTTGCCTACGGTGGCTCCAGGTCCCCCTTTCCGTTTACCCTGCAAAGCATCGGGGCAAGCATGTGGTACAAAAGAAGCATTTGTGGTCCAGAAAGAGGGCCTGTGGCCCTGGCCTAAGGGAGTGGTGAGTTGGTGGCCAACACAGGGCTTTCCTTCAGCCCCCAGCTGCCTACTGGGAATGCAGAGGTCTTGTTTAACAACACAGCAGCACACTTGGTGCCTGAATTGGACTTGGGCATCACTCTTGGCACCAAGTCAGACTCGGCACATCCCCGCTCCAGCTGTCCCTTTTAAGTGGTGTGTGGAGGGAAAACTCAAGGCTGCACCATATCCTGGGTCCCTACTGCCTGGCATTTAGAGCTATGAATAACCCCTGAGGGAAGTGGGCGTGCCTGGGATCCCAGCTGCCCACCTCAGGGGAACTGATGACAGGAATAGCAACAGAGTAATAATAGCAGAACACGGATGTGTGCCAAAGCCGGTCTTGCTAGTGTGCATTCTTTTACACGAGTTTAATAGAGTGGCCCCTCGGGCCTGTCATGGGCCTAAAATAGGAGCCCCGTTCACAGAGCGGGTGAGGTCTTCTGAGGTGTGAAGTCTCTGGGGTAGCCTATTTGTTGCTCCCTTTGTTCTCCTGTCTGCTGTAGGCCCAAGCTCCTCTCTGTTTCTTTCCTCTGGCTTTTGGGTTGATTTAGACTATCTCTTCAGGAGACCCCATGATGGAAGATCTCCTGGAGGGAAGGTAAGGGGGTCAGAGGTGTAAAACCAGAGCCCAGGGCCCCCGTTTTGAACTCTGTGCGCAGTTCCCACACCTCCCTCACTGGTGCTATGCTAAAGCTTCCCTCCTGGGTGGTGGGCTCATGGCCTGATCCTGACCCTGCTGCTAAAGCTTCCCTCCTGGGTGGTGGGCTCCATGGCCTGATCCCGACCCTGCTGCTAAAGCTTCCCTCCTGGGTGGTGGGCTCCATGGCCTGATCCCGACCCTGCTGTACCTTCAGGCCTCCTTGGCTGCACACCTTAGTCACAACACTAGTTTACACTTAGTTTACAACCTTTTCTGCAAGAGCATTTCAGAGACACCATATAGGGCTGAGTCAAGGCACAGAATTGGCTCCAGGCTTAGCGTGGGTATCACGGATTTCAGTTCCTCCCAGGCACACTTTCTGTCAGTGCTATGTTTTTGTTTTTGTTTTTTTTTTTCTTTAGTAGAAAAGTCCATCCCCCAGAGCTAAGGCCCTGAGCCTTTGTCTCCAGCGTTCTCCCTGCATCATGGGAAGGAGACCTTTCCTGTGTGACTGTCCTGGCTTCTGCGCCTGCTGCTCCAGCTCTTACTCTGCTGGGGAATTCTAGCGTTTCCTGTCACCTCTCTGCCTGGAGGGCTCAGGCTGCCTCTCTTGTCTGCCTCTCCTTGCCATGTACTTCAGATTTGTGCGTTCTTGCTTTCTCTTTCCAGGGTTCTATATGCTATACTTGTCTACAAGTAGCGTTGGCACTTCACGGCCCCGCCCTTTGACGTCAGCCTGCCTGCCTGCCTGCTATGAAGGCCTTCCGTAGCTTCAGTTTTCATAACCAGTGAAGGTCTGATAACGTGTGACTGGGATATACAGGAGACCCGATCTCAAACAAAACCTCACTAAAACCTCTATATGTATTGTAAAAATTAACACTTCTCATAGTTATGCCTAATCTCCCAACCTAAGTTTCCAGAGCATAAAACCTAATTTCATCTCAGTTACTTGTTTTCCTGGGAAATTTTGGTTTCCTCTAAGAATTGAGAATTTTCTTTTCTTTTTTTAATATTGATTGATTGATTGTATATGAGTACACTGTAGCTGTCTTCAGACACACCAGAAGAGGGCATCAAATCTCATTACAGATGGTTGTGAGCCACCATGTGGTTGCTGGTGGCTGGGAATTGAACTCAGGACCTCTGGAAGAGAAGTCAGTGCTCTTAACCACTGAGCCATGTCTCCAGCCCAAATATATTTAATAATCACATACATCCTTTTTTTTTTTAAAAAAAAAAAAGATTTATTTATTATTATATATAAGTACACTGTAGCTGACTTCAGACACACCAGAAGAGGGTGTCAGATCTCATTACGGATGGTTGTGAGCCACCACATGGTTGCTGGGATTTGAACTCAGGACCTTCAGAAGAGCAGTCAGTGCTCTTACCCGCTGAGCCATTTCACCAGCCCTGAGAATTTTCTTAGTCTTGCTCCAGTTGACTTCACATGGAGGAGACGGCAGGCCTGCAGCAAGTGCACCCCGCCCCCACTTGAGAGGGGAGGAGACAATTTAGATAGTAGGGCAAAGTCGCCACACTCCAAAATTTTCCCTGGAGGAGAGAGCTTGAAAATACACTTACTACTAGGAGAAGGAAGAAAGAGGAGGGATTTGATTAAAGAAACCAAATTTTACTTCACCCGTGGAGAGAAGGCATCAGTATGAAAAGTGTTGATTTTAGATTAAGAGACGAGAACCTTACCTTACCTTTGTGAGAACCTTACCTTGCCTTTGGTTTTGGTTGCATTTGTAAGATGGTCTCTCTGTATAGCCCAGGCTGGCCGAGAACTTCTCCTGCCTGGCCACAAGTGCTGGGAGTTGGGTGTGTGACACTAGGGAAGTGTGTGACCTTACTTCAGCTGGAACTCTTTTTTTTTTTTTTTTTTTTTCCCGAGACAGGGTTTCTCTGTGTAGCCCTGGCTGTCCTGGAACTCACTCTGTAGCCCAGACTGACCTTGAACTCAGAAATCCGCCTGCCTCTGCCTCCCAAGCGCTGGGATTAAAGGCGTGCGCCACCACCGCCCGGCCTCAGCTGGAACTCTTGAGTATGTCAGTCCTAGCACTGTGTGTCCTGCATGCCTGTCTGCTGAGTGCTGCGGACGAAGCCAGCTGTGGATAGCAGCGCTCAGGTCTTGTCTGATCTGAAGACAGTGGTGTTCCTGGATCCCAAACCCAAGTGTGCGGTCTGCAGATTGACTTTCCTCAGAACACTTGTCTAGTGTGGCGTTGTGACCTGAACGTGGGGCTGAACAGCTCTTCCCCCGGCTGTTCATCTCCGATATCTATCTCCTGCCCTCGGATGTGGGCGCAGAGTGTGAGGGTGTGAGTTCCCCCATGGGAGTCTTTTTACTTTGATTCTATACTCTGGTGAGAATGGAGGAGAGAAGTGAATTATAAATTTTCCCAGTGCCCGCCTCCTGTATCTCTCCTGCTGCAGTAGCCTGACATTTCTGGTTGTTGGTCTGTTTTGGTTTTAACATTCAGTGCCATGAGTGGCCTGTAGCAGGTCAGTCACTACTTGACGAGTTGAATTACAATGCACATGGAACTGGCAGTGTCTCTCTCTGTTCCTTCTACAACATGAGAAAATAAAGATGTACGTCCTGCAAACTCCTTACCCGCCCCCCCCCCCACAGAGCTTGTGCCATGCTCACATCTGACCACAAGGGGGCAGTGTGACACAGTGGGGAGCTCGCCTCCTGCATACTGACTTCAGCACACTGATAGCTGTCCAGTTGGTTCTTTGTGGGTTTCTGTTTGGGAAGTTGCCTCTTTGAAGCCACTTGGAGAAGTTTCAGCCTCTGACAGTTTCTTAGACTCTGGGTGATAGGGTGGAAAGACTTGAAATTTGTCAGGCCTGATTCAGGCCGTGGCTGCCATCCTAGAAGCTTAGCCTTGGACAGGTTACCTCTGTGAAATGGGTCAGCGTGACTATAGCCTAAAAGCACATTAGCATTATTGTTGGAGACTCTGAGCTTGTCTCTGGCTGTCTGACACCACTTCCCAGACCTCAGCTGTCTTCTCGGTCTCCCTGCATGTCCACGTTGGCTTCATTCTAGTCAGTGCCCGGTCTCCACCTTATTGAAGGCTTGCCCGCGTGCCTGCCTGCTGCCCGCCTGTCCGTCTGCTCTCTGGCCTGTTTCCCTGCCAGCTCAGACTACAGAATGTCCAGAGCCGTTGGAGAGTGTGATGTACGGGTAGAGCTGTGCAGGTCTGTGTCTCATGGATTTTGGCATCTGTGCCCTGCATTGAGCAGGCACTCTAGTAAACATGGTAGCTGTTACTACTGAGCAGTTTAACCCTCATAGCATATCTGTGAGCAAAGGTGGCTACTCCATCATCCTAAGCAGAGGTGTGTTAGGATGCCTTTGGTTCTAACCATGGAATTCTTCCAAAAGAGTTTAAGCAATCAGGAAGATTTCCCATTTACTTGTTTGCTTTGCCTTGGAAACAGGGTCTCACTCCTTGGTTTCACTGTGGAGCCAAGATCAGCCCTGAACCCTTGCTCTCTTGCCTAGCTTCCTGGTTGTGCCTGGCAGGAAATAGGATGCTTAGTGATGTTCCGAGGAGGATCCGGGGAACTGCTTTCTCTCACTTGCTTCCTTCGGCATACTGCTCTGTGGCCAGACTCTTTACTGGTACCATGGTAACAGCATGCTCCTACCTGCCTGCCAGGTGCTGTAGACACTGTTGGTCCTGGGCTTTTTTTTTTTTTTTTTTTTTTTTTTTTTTTTGTGATTGCCTCTCAGGAAATTGCCTTCAAAGTTCTTCTGGGCCATTTGGATGTTAGGCTTGTTCCTAAGCTAGTCAGTAGCAAAAGGGCGGAAACCAGTAGCTGGTTTAGACGGATCAGAATCCAGCCTTTGAAGGCTGCTGAGGGTCCAGCCTCACTTCATGCTCCTGGACACCTGGTCTAGGGAACAAGAAGGGACACATGCGGCTCAAGGCTGCAGATGTGGTAAGCAGCAGGTTTCGACCAGCATCGGGCCGACTCTAGAGACCGTCAGTCTGAATCTGTATAGGTTTTAAGTTCCTCTTCCCGCTGATTCTGGAATCTCTCCCTTTCTTGTCCTTGCAGTGGTTCATGTTCCTTGAAATGGTTCTTTTTGGCCTGTCTCTGTGGGACACTGTCCTCCAGTACTTCCCTAGACTCCATGCTCTTAGCTGATGGAACGAGAGCCGTCTTAGCCTTGTTGTTCAGGCTCTGGAGGGTCAAGCTGAAGTGTTGTGTTGAGTGATTGGAGTCATCTTAGGGTCCTAGAAGGGGAGAGACTGGGGAAGATGCTGGAGGGTGGCCTTAGGCCTCGAGAGGGAGCGTTCATAGTGTTGGTGGGAAGCTGGCACGTGGGCACAGACTCTTTCCTGTAGCCTTGTGTCACTCAGGAGGTGTTGGCCTTGCAGATGCTCCAGGACTGCCCGAAGGCACGCAGAGAGGTGGAGCTGCACTGGAGGGCCTCCCAGTGCCCACACATTGTGCACATCGTGGATGTCTATGAGAACCTGTATGCTGGCAGGAAGTGCCTGCTGATTGTTATGGAGTGGTAAGCAGTCTGCTGGGTTCCGTCCAACCTATCCCCATGCCACACTGAGGTGCCTCTGTGGACAGCCCACAAGGATCATAAAGCTTGAAATATCAGTGTCTGGCTTCCTTTGGGGGCAGTGGAGTGTGTGGGGTTGGTGTGACTTGCTGGTTGCCAGATCTGTACCTTTTTTTTTTTTTTTCAGTCTCGATGGTGGAGAGCTCTTTAGCCGAATCCAGGACCGAGGAGACCAGGCATTCACAGAAAGAGGTAGAGGTCTGCTGTGGAGGGATAGCTTTGGGTGGACAGCAGTAGGCAACTGTAGGTTCTTTGCAGAACCTGCTCATAGGAGCGGTGGAGGGTGTTGCCTTCTTGGGCTCGCTGCTAGGAGCAGCGCTCTCCCTTAGGCATGGCATGGCCAGCTCCTAGCTCCTTTGTGTGGCAGATGAGTTGGTGGGTGTGGGAGGCTGGGGCTGCATCGGCAGGCTGGTGTATGGAGCTTTCTGACCCCCAGCTTGGGATTTCTCTCTTGCCTGCAGAAGCGTCAGAGATCATGAAGAGCATCGGCGAGGCCATCCAGTACTTGCACTCTATCAACATTGCTCATCGGGATGTCAAGGTAACTCATGTTTATACCGAATGCTCTGGAGGACTGGGACAGCACCCTGACTGCCTGGTCTTTCAGGGCAGGATGGGTCTGCAGCCCAGTCTGTGGCTTGCGGGGCTTGGGACAGGGGACCACAAACTTAGTAGTGAAGCCCTGTCCGGCTGCTCATCAGCACTTCACTGTCCCACACATGGCTTTCTGAGTTGGCAGCGGTTTCCCCAGCTCCACGCATCAGTCTTGCTTTCCTGGCCCTCTGTAGCAGATGTAGCGATGTCTTCAAGTTGCCCGGTGCAGAGGGACTGGATGCATGCACGCACGCTGGCTGAGCAGATGAGCGGAAGACACAGACAGTTCTTCCACTTGGGTCCCTCAGTGTTTCCCCAGGGGACTTACTCACTCACGTCTCTCTCCACAGCCTGAGAACCTCTTATATACTTCCAAAAGGCCCAATGCCATTCTGAAACTCACTGATTTTGGCTTTGCCAAGGAAACCACCAGTCACAACTCTTTGACCACTCCGTGTTATACACCGTACTATGTAGGTGAGTTCAGGGGAGGCCCAAGGACTGAGTCTTTTCCCAGGCTCTGTCCCAACCCCTCGTTTTGCTCGTTTCAGGAGACCATAGACCTAGCATGCTGGGTCTTTATGTCCCTGTCTATGTACTGGGTCTGACAGGGCCCCACCATAAGTGGGCTGCCAGAGTTAAGCTATATTGAGTGCTGTGAAAATGGTCTGGGGGGCTGAGGGCAGCCCTTGGTGTCTGTGTACTCTTCCTGAGGAGAGTCAAGGTTTCTCTGCAAGTCTGGGATTCAGCCTTTGCTCTAAAGTCCCAGGCAACTCACAGGACAAGCTCCCAGGACATGCTTGTGAAGTTAAGTGGGCAGCCCGTGTTTGCAGGTTCTCAGCGGCTCGGCAGTGTCTGCACCCTAAGCTTGCAGCTACAGAGTCTGTTCTGGGCTAGGGGCTTCTCACCCCATCCCCCACTGCTGCTGCTCTTCCTTTATGAAGGGATGAAGGACTCTGAGGCAAGGGAGGTCTCAGCATTCAAAGAGCCAGGATAACCCACAGTGATCTTTGCTTTGCAGCTCCGGAAGTCCTGGGCCCAGAGAAGTATGACAAGTCCTGTGACATGTGGTCCTTGGGTGTCATCATGTATATTTTGTAAGTGGGCTGGAGTGCGGGAGGGTTGCTAGGCTGCAGTGCATTAGGGAGCTGGGGAAGCTTGTACCTCTGCAGGACAAGAGGAAGAGGCAGACATTAGCATTTCCCTTTTGGATGGGGGACTCCCTGGGAATTGGCCTGTGTTCCTGCTTCACTCGATGCTCGGTCGGTGGGCTCTAGTCGCTAATGGGCTAGCTGTTCAGGTGACACCCTTGGCACACTAGACTCCTGTATCAGCAGTTTCCGATTTCTCTGTGACTATTACAAACCAAGTCTGGCTCTTAGCTAATTTGTGGTACAGGGTTCCTAAATAATACCCGCTTTGCCCTTCTCTTCCTTAGGCTGTGTGGGTATCCCCCCTTCTATTCCAATCATGGCCTTGCCATCTCTCCCGGGATGAAGACTCGTATTCGAATGGGCCAGTATGAATTTCCTAACCCGGAATGGTCAGAAGTGTCAGAAGAAGGTAGGAACCAACCTTTGGGGACAGGGAAGAATGTGTGAGGGTATATGCACATGTAGGTGTCAGCCTTTTTCACGTGTGTGCTGGAACTGGGCACTTACACCTATTGCTATGCTTTCTAGGTGTGTCTTGCCTGTGGGAAGTGCCTGAGGCATGGTCAGAGCCATGCATACATGTAGGGCTTGTCCAGCATGCTGGTCCTTGGAGCCATTGCTCCTTGGGTACCTGCCTCCATTTAGTCTCTTTTGAGCCTGATTCATGCAGGAGAGTGCAGGGAAAAGTAGAGATCCTGAGTTGTTCCTGTCCCCTGAGGTGCCTGTCCCTGTCCCCTGAGGTGCCTGTCCCTGTCCCCTGAGGTGCCTGTCTCTGTCCCCTGAGCTGTCCCTGTCCCCTGAGCAGTCTGTCTCTGTTCCCTGAGTTGTCCCTGTCCCCTGAGGTGCCTGTCCCTGTCCCATGAACTGTCCTGTTCCTTGACCTGCTGTGTCCTCTACCTCACCCCATAGTGAAGATGCTTATCCGGAATCTGCTAAAAACAGAGCCCACCCAGAGAATGACCATCACAGAATTCATGAACCACCCCTGGATCATGGTAAGCTCTGCAGGCTGGGGAGACCTGGGTGCAAGGGACTGTTGCTAAATATGGTCGACTGTCACTTGATCCCATTTCTCTCTCCTCAGCAATCTACGAAGGTCCCTCAGACTCCACTGCACACCAGCCGTGTCCTGAAGGAGGACAAGGAACGATGGGAGGATGTCAAGGTGAGGGACCACTGAGGAAGAGAGCTGGGGAGGCAGCTCCCTAGAAGTCCCCAGCATGAGTGCTGGCCTGGCTAAGGACAGTTTGGAGTTGTGCTCTTCATCCCAGTGTCTCCGTAGCAACAAAAAGGTGACTGGGAGCCATGGCCTTCACTGGCTTGTGGCAGAGGTTCTGGGCAGGCTGCTGCCTGCTTCCTATGAGCCCTCCTCTCCCTGGGGCTCTAGCGGGTCCTGAATTGGCATCATGTACAATCTCCTCAGTTTTCAGATGAGGGCATTAGAGCCCCGGACAGGAGCAGGCCCTACAGGATGGCTGGCCCAGGACCCTTTTCCCTTTTGTGAGCTTGTCAGAGGGTCCCTGGGAGAGTAGCTACACAGTGGCCAGCCTGTGCTTGACCCAGTGCTGGAGGATGCTGCTGTCAGCAGTGTGGACCCACAACTGACATGTGTTCACTGTACCCTTTTCCTGCCTTGTCTGTCTGTCCCTCACTGCCTGTGCCTCTCTTCTTTCCTCTTTCCCTGCTCCCAGGAGGAGATGACCAGTGCCTTGGCCACGATGCGTGTTGACTATGAGCAGATCAAGATAAAGAAGATAGAAGATGCATCCAACCCTCTGCTTCTCAAGAGGCGGAAGAAAGCTCGTGCTGTGGAGGATGCGGCCCTTGCCCACTGAGCCGCTCTGTCTCCACCCCACTGGAGGACAAGCAATAACTCTACATGAATATATTTTTTAGACAAAGAGACACAAGTTGCCCAATGCTGCCTCCTGTTCTCTTGAGCTGCGTGATGCCCAGAAATGCCTCCGGTTTTATTCTGGCCTTGGCTCTGGCTTCTCCCGAGATAGGGGCTGGAGGATGTGTGGGGGGGCGAGGTGCTCCTGAGCCCGTGCTCCTTTTGCATCTTATCTGTAATTTGGCGTAGTGTTTATGGAACCTGTCTTTTTGTCCTTTTCCCCATCCTCATTCTTTCCCCAGGTCCTTTCCCATCTACAAAGGCTGAGGCTTACCCAAGGGTGTTGTGGAAGTTGTTACAGGGAATGTCCCTAGGTTGCCCCGTCTGCCTCCCCTGGCCTCCCACTGTAACATGGGGTCCCCACTGGCTCTAGAATCTGGAAGATTCAGGGAGAAGGGAGCAGAGTGGCAGGATATGCCACTTGCCTTCCACCGAAGCCCTTAGCCATCACCGGTGTGTACAATAGAGCATACGTGTGTATGCCTGGGTCCATGCCAGGGCTGGGTATTGGAGGGTCTAGGGAAGGCAGGACTACACGGACTCCTCCTTGAACTGAGCCTGCCTAAATGCCTAGGTAGCTTGACTAGATCCAGAGCCAGGTAATCATGGCCTCTGTGTTAGCTGGGCAGGAGAAGGCAGTGAGGGGTACATGGACACTGGCAGCCATCAGGAGGACTGGGTCCCCTAAGGACCCATTTCCCTGCTGGTCCCAGATCCCTGAGGCACTGATCCACTGAGTAGCCTCCGCTTGCCCTTCTTGCCATGATTAACCCACTTTTTCTCTGAAAAATTTAGCCATTTCTCAATGGGCTGTCCACTCCCACGGGTGACCCTGGGAAAGTTATATGCCTGGAAAGGCGGTTGCATTTCATGCATCTCCCCTGATCTCTGGGGTACCTGCCAACCTCCCTTTGGCAAGGGCAGGACCACGTGTGGTCTTCCTGAATTTCCACCACGTGGTTTGGTGGATGGGACAGTCTTCGCACCAAAGATGTCTTGACTCTGTCCCTGCCCACTAGCCACCTCACCCTCTGACTGCTCATCCTGGGTGGGGGCTCCCCAGGATTGAGGAGGCGCAGGTGGGGAAGAGTCTTTGTGCCATGGTCCCCCATGCCCCTCCTGCTGTAGGGCAGGAGGGGTGTCTCCCTCAGGGGTTGGTGGAGGAGGGGCTCTTAGGCATCTCTCGGCCTGGGGCAGGGCCCAGGTGTCTACGGCTCCTCCCATGTCTTTGATGGTGTGTTCAACACTCAGACTGTTGTAAACTGTTGTTTTGTATGAGCAAAATTGTCTTTACTAAACAAATTTAATAGTTGAAAGTTTCTCATTCTTTTTCTTCTTGAGACTTGGGCCCTCGACCGTTTACTTCTGTTCTCCCAGCCTGTGGAGAGTGTTTTCTACAAAGGGTGGTAGAGCCCTGTGCCCTGAGACGGGAGAAGAGAGCCTCCTGGCTGGATCAGCATGGGAATTGCCTCTCTTCGATGAGGGTCTGTGTCAGTGAGCTGATCTCCTTTGGAGCGAGGAAAACAGGGTGGCATATTATCTTAGACGTCCAGAAGGGGGCAGTACAGGTTAGGCAGAAACAAAAGTGCTCCGAGTGACCTAGCCTCCTCAGAAACCCTGTGGTAACTGGCTGGCCTCGGCAGAGCCAAGAGTCAGGTGGTTTGCTGGCTCTGTCCCATCTGTTCCCAGGGAGAAAGGCAGGACAGCATGGCCGGAGACCAGCCCAGAGCAGGAAGCACGGTGCCTACCGTCCCACAGCCAGACTAGAGCTCAGGCCCGGGGGGGGGGGGGCCTGGAGCACTCTCTGTCTTCCACCAGCCTTCTCTCTGGAAGATGCACTTGCCACCCACCCTAATCATCAGGGATCATGCTTCTGCTGCTCAACCTGAGAACACTCCCCTACCGGGGCACTGTCAAGAATCACCCCAGTGAGCACCTTGTGCACTCACAGGGGAGTCAGAGGGATGGGTCCAGGGTGAGGGAGCAAGTGGGGCTGATAGAAAGGAAGTTGTCAGAAGCTGCCATCTTTTTTTTTTCTTTTTTTCTTTTTTTTGTTTTTCTAGACAGGGTTTCTCTGTGTAGCCCTGGCTGTCCTGGAACTCACTCTGT
Source organism: Mastomys coucha (assembly GCF_008632895.1). Lineage (NCBI taxonomy): Eukaryota > Metazoa > Chordata > Mammalia > Rodentia > Muridae > Mastomys > Mastomys coucha. The sequence goes on along the minus strand of NW_022196891.1, from coordinate 27,484,890 downwards.
AGACCAGGCTGGCCTTGAGCTCAGAAATCTGCCTGCCTCTGCCTCCCAAGTGCTGGGATTAAAGGCGTGCGCGACCACCGCCAGGCTCACTGCCGTCTCTTAAGTGACAGGCTGGAGTAGGTCCTCGTAGTAGTGGTGGTATTCCTTGCTGGTTACGTGGGTAAGAAGCCTGGTAGAGCCTCACTATCTCCGCAGGCCATATCCTATTTTGCCAGCATTCCTTGGCCTGGGTCCCCCTTCTCTGTCTTTGAAGCCTGCCATTTTGTATCTCCCCTATTCTTGTTCTGTGACCACTCTTACACAGCCTGACGGATTTCCCTGAGGACCAGTATGATGAGATTGAGCCAGCTTGGGTAGCCTGTTGCTAACGTCTTAACCTTTCTCCCGTCTGCAAATACCTTATACTGTGGACAATGACATACGTACAACACACTGGTCCAGGAATAGAGCGCGTTCCTTTGGGAACCAGTGTTCCGCCATAGGGGCCTGTCTTCTAGCTTCCTCATTTCAGGGCACCAGTATTAATTAGCCCTGTGTTTGGTTTCCCTTTCTCAGTCCAGCTTACAAAGTCTAATACTGGCTTCCAAGGAAGATGACTGAAAAAAGGCTGGAGGTCTGGCCACGCCTCTGGTACCCCCACCCCCCACCCCTCTGGGCTTCCGTCTCTAACTTGGGGGTGGTAAATACTTTGTTGTTGTTGTTGTTGTTGATGATGTTGTTACTTCTATGTGACAGCATTAGTGTAGGCTGCGTATATACAGATGTCTGTGGATGCTGGAAGAAGGTGTCAGACCCCTTGAAGCTGGAGTTACAGGGGACTGTGAACCACTCCATATAGGTCCTCTGGAATAGCAGGAAACAGTCTGTCAGCCGCC